>NC_050576.1:246494231-246613617 GCF_011100635.1 Trichosurus vulpecula | reverse complement strand
AAGGACCTCCATGGCCTGGCCAGTGTGACTCAGTGATAGGAAGCTGGAGGAAGGTCACTCAGATGAGTGAGGTGGGCCGACAAACTGGCATAATATGGGGTATAGGCTGAGATTGTTTTGGGAAGTGAAGCAGTTTAATCAAAGCAGACTAAATACAACTGAAAGGTGAATCTGGGGTTTCCTGGGACAGTGGTCATGCCAATAGTTGGTCACACTTACAAGGATGCTGCAGAAAATGCCTTCTTTAACAGGTGAAGGGTAGCAGCTCCACCCTTCCCCCCCTCACCCTCTTAATGAACCCCACCTGCTACCCAGGATTTCACAAGATTAGCAACCCAGTAAGCTAATGCCAGCCACTAGTGCTGTGGTACTGCTTAGAATTATTGAATTTTAGACCATGAAGTCATTAGTTATTATCAGTTCCCTCAATGGATGTTTGCCAACTGCTCAGTTGATCACTGGTGATGGGAGGAAGGAGGACAATTTATGATATAGACTACATTCCTAAATAAGCTTTCTTTGAAAGAAAAATATATATAGGTAAATATGAAAAATAACACTGAATTATTAATTCTTCTCTTCAGTGGAATTATCACTGGGGTGTGAAGAAGAGTATTTCCTTCCCAGGGTTGTTGAGAAGATCAAGAGAGATAATATATGTAAATCACTTTACAAGCTTTAAAGCACTATATAAATGCTATTGTTATTATTAAACAAGTTTTACATTATATTATTCATTTACAATATATGTTATTCATTTATATTTATATTATTCATTTATATTCATGATGTGTTATTTTTTATATATATACACACATCCATTGTGTGTGTGTTTGTGTGTCTGTCTGTGTGAGAGAGAGAGAGAGAGACAATTGGGGTTAAGTGACTTGTCCAGGGTCACATAGTCACATAGCTAGTAAGTGTTAAGTGTCTGAGGTCAGATTTGAACTTAGGTCCTCCTGACTCCAAGGCTGGTGCTCTATTCACTGGGCCACCTAGCTGCTTCTATATTACATATAATATATTATTTTGCTAATTTTATTGCTGACCTTTGTTTTTACAATTCAGTCATTTCTGGATATAACCCCTCTTTCTCTGCCTTTCTGCCCCAAAACTATCAGCTGGTAATAAAGAAAAACAGATAAGCAAAATCAACCAACAAAGCTTCCTACAGAATATTCAATATTCCTTAACTATCGTCTCCTACCTCTCCAAGGCCAAGAAGGAGGTGAATTTTTGTCATTTCTTCTTCAAGGCTAAAACTGGTCCTTACAATGCCACCATGTTTGGCTCCATTTAAGAGCTACTTTCATTTATTCTATTATAATCATTGAGTGCATTGTTTTGCTGACTCTGGTTGCTACACTGAATCATTTCATGCTACTCTCCCCATATTTCTCTGAATTCTTCCTAACTGCCATTTTATGCCACTATAATAGCCTATTAGTTTCATGGGCCACAACTGGTGCCAATATTCCCCAATGGAGGGAGACTCTTTATTTTTCCATTTCTTTGCTACCACAAGAAAATGCTGCTATGAATGTCTTGGTAAATAGGGCACCTTTTCTTTGACCTGCTTGGGGCAGATGCCCTGCTGCGGGATTTCTGGGTCAAACCACAATGTCTGTAATGTAGTTTCCTTCTGGTAAAAAAAGGGATCATGGGATGGGTTTTAAATAGGCATTTGTTCTCCTACTATTTCTTAGTTCAAGAAGAATTTCTCTATAAAGTACAGAACCATAAGAATATTGTATCACCAAGTCACTCAACCTTCTTGGACCTTAGCTCTTCCATTTGTAAAATGAGTGGATTAGGCTAGATAATCTCTTTCTAGCTCTTAAAAAAAGCTGCTATTTGAACAGGACTTTGAAGTGTAATTTTGGGCAAGCTACTTCAGCTCTGTCTTTCGATTTCCTTATCAGTAAGATGAATGATTTGGACTAGATGACATCTAAGATTCCTTCTACCTATCCTTCTATGATTCCATGACATAGGAACAATGAGCAACTTCTGTTCCCTGGAAGGAAAATCTTCATAACAATTAGAGCTCCAAAGTGGAATGGTCTGCTTTGATAACTCACTGGTTCCTTATCACTGGAAATTGTCAAATAGAGGTTGGATGACTATCTGTTGGGTTAGTTCTGGAGAATATTCCTATTCAGGTACTGGTTAGACTAGGTATAATTTGAGATCATCCTAAACATGAGATTATGTTATGTGATTTGGGCAAAAAAAATGGAACCAATATGATAACTTTATAGCCTGGGGGTAATGTGAGTGTATATATGAGGGAGTAGGGAGGCAGTGGTAGATCCAAGAGGGCTGCCATATTGTATTCAATAAGGGCCGTCCCTTGTTGGTGAGGAAGTATTGAAATTAAAAATTCATTCAGCTGAGTCTCAACACAGACACCATTTGTGAAAACCATAATGTCCATAGTGTGGTTTTCTTCCTGTTAGAAAGAGTTCATTTATGCTAAAATGTCTGATTGCTGTGCTCCAGTAGGGAATAACTGGGATTTATTCCATGCAGTCTCTTAAAAAAACAGACCTTAAACCTCTTATATTTCTACCCTAAATGGTCAATATATATCTAGGCTGTACAAAAGAGTATTCTTCCTGGTTCATTGGGAAGGTTGATGCCCAGACTCATGAACAAAAATATAAAGCAAAACATTTTGGCATGAAATTCACTGTTTCTACAAGTTGAAGCCAAACACAGAACCAGCCCCAGGCAAGATTATAGAGTGGATGACATTTGTCTTCAGTGGCTCCAATCTTATTCTTCTGAGCTTTGTTTCCTCTCCTGGACCAAAACCTGCTCTGTGTAATTTTTTAAGAAGGAGCACTGGATTTGAAGTCATGGGTTCAAACCCCACCTTTGCTACTTAAAATCTGGTGACCTTGGACAAGTCGTGGACTTGTTAACCAATATGGTCCCTTCTGTCTCTAAACATATCATAGTGGGAGTGTGGCCAATCTTTCTTTAGCAATGGGCTAGAACTCAAGTCCATGAATGCTCTATGAGATAACTCCTGCTGGATTCCATCTCACCTAGAATGTTCAACTTGGAGACAGAAGACCTGTGTTTGAATCCTACCTCGGTTATTTACCAGCTGTGTGGCCATGGACAAATTACTTAACCTCTGTTAGCTTCAGTTTCCTCATTTGTAAAGTGGAGACAATAATTGACCTTGTCTCATAGGATTGCTGTGGGAAATAAGTGAGATAATACATGCAAAACACTTTTCAACAAATGTTAACTATTACTGGTATTATTGTGCTTTCTTTTACAGTCCTATGGTAAAGACTCTGATATCAGTCATTTACACTAGGTATTACTGAGCCCACCAGCAGCCATATTTCTTTTGATGGGTAGAACATGGAGGGAGAAGAACAATTTCATTTGTATTCTTCATCTTTGCTCAGTGTGCCTTGTGTTTACTCCACTTAAATTGAATTCAACTCTGCTGATCACACATTAGCATTAAGAGTCAGAAGGACCTGGGTTCAAATCTTTCACTTGACTCTAGCTATATGACCCTAGACAAGTCGCTTAACTTCACAGTCTTGTTTCCCTTATTTGTAAAGTGGGGATAATGATATTTTTCAGCTCCTATAACACAAAGAACTGGTGAGGCTCAAACAGGATAATGCATGTGAAGCACTTTGCAAAAGTTAAAGAACTTTGCATAAATGCTGGTTATTATTTTTGTTTTTATGAGATAATTATGGGTCATTAATTTACTCAACCCTGATGTAATTAAAGTAATTGATAACATGCTTAAGCATGAAGAAATCTTTGAAGTGGAATGATTTCCACAAGACTCTTGTTCAGATAGGAAACAGCTAAACCTCAGGGATCATCCATAAATTATGAAGTTGAGTTGAAAAGGGATTTATTCCAGAAATTTGAGCAGGTGTGGAATTCCAAGGCATCTCCGAGAAGCAAAGGTATTACTGAGCCATGGAAGAGAAATAGTCACTGGCTCTACAAGCATCTTGGATCAAAAGATCTGGGCTGAAGGAATTATTTTTTTAATTATAAATTTATTTTTTATTTTTAGTTTACAACACTCAGTTCCACAAGTTTTTGGGTTCCAAATTTTCTCTACTTCCCTCTCTTCTCCCCTTCCCCCCAAGAAGGCATGTAATCCCATGTAGGTTCTACATATAGCTTCACATTGAACTTATTTACATAATGATTCAGTTTTAAAGAAAAATTATAACCAATGGAATGAATCATGAGAAAGAAGAAGCAAAACCAAAAAAAAAAGACAAAAAAAGAAAGCAAATAGTTTGCCTCAATCTGCATTCAGACTCCATAATTCTTTCTCTGGATGTGGATCGCTTTTTCCATCATGAGTCCTTTGGAGCTGTCTTTGAACCTTGTATTGCTGAGAAGAGCCAAGTCTATCAAAATTAGTCCTTACAGATACCATGTGTCTGTAATCGTGTATCTCCTAGTTCTGCTCCCTGGCTGAGGGAATTCTTGAAAAAAGGTTGGCTTTTTCCCCAAATTCCCTTCCTGATGCCTGTTTTTCCATGGGCATTTTAATATAATCTGCTATTTTCTTATTCAAACATTTCCAGTAAATTGAATTTTGCCTCAACCCACCAAGAGCCCAAGGATTAAGATATAAATTTGAAGTTAGGTGGAAAGTCCTACCTCCGTGTAAGTGTTAGGAATTTTTCTAACTGGGGTCTCAGAGCAACGTGAGTAAACTTATAACTTTTCATCTAAAATAAACTCCCTAAAACGGAAAAAAAAAGGAATCGGACCTTAGGGATCATTATATTGCCTCTCTAGGTTTATATTGAGCTAATTAATATAACAGGTTATAATTATCAGCAGCAATACAATGGAATTTGGACAAAAAGCTTGCAGAAATTGGTTTTCCCACCTTACTCTGTTTCCCTAACATTTCCATTGGTTCTACTTGATACAAAAATCTTTATATTTTTATTGATGCCATGGCTCCACTTACAACCCCACAGAAGGGCCTTTAGGATGCCTAGAACTATTCAAGAGAGCAGTTAGGTATAGTGGGTCAGGTTCTGTATATGGAGTCACAAGGCCCAGGCTCATGCCCCAGAACTGTGATTGATTGGTGGTAGGACCTCACTATCCTCCTCAGGAAAGTGGGGATCATAACTTGAACCTTACCTCTCTCATGAGGTTATTATAAAGGAAAGATCTTTAGGGTGCTGTGTAAATGTGGGTAATTATTCTCATCCATTCAAATCTTTGCTCTAACACTGGCTAGCTATGACCTTGGTACTTAACCGGCTGTGTGACATGGACAAGTCATCTAAAATCTCGGGGCCTTAGCTTCCTGATCTGACAATGAAGAGGTTGGGTCACATGACTTCTGAGATGCTTTTTCATTCTAAACTGAAGAGCTCCATCTGGAATGAGCTTGGAGCTCGTTTCATTCCTCCTTCAGTTTCTTCCTTGTTAGAAGTAGGAATTAACTCACACTATGGACCCATTTCAAAATTTATAATTCTGTCTCCTCTACTCTTTATGGAGTCCTAGCCCGTAGGACTTAGTATTGGTGGCATTTTAAAAGTCATTAATTCCAACTGAGGCTCAGAAAATGAAGTCACTTGTCCTAGGTCACATTGGTAGCAACATAGAAAGCCAGGATTCAAATCTATGTCTTATCTCTCCACTTGTCTTTTCTGTTACACAACACAGCTTCTGAGTTCTGTTTCTAGGTGAAAGCAACATGGTGCCATGGAAAGAGACCTTGATTTGGAGTCAAAGGACCTGGGTTCAAATTTTGGCTCCACTACTTACTACCTATTTGACCTCTGGGTCTCAGTTTCCTCATCCGTAAAATTAGGGGGCTGGGCTTTGATGGCCTCTGCTGTTCCTTTAGCTCTAGAGGTAAGAATTGTTGTCTATCTGGCTGTTGGGTGGACTGCAAACAGAACTCATTCCCCTGGCTGGTCTTATTTAGTTCCATAACTATAATGAAAGTCAGTTTATATTTATGTAACCCTTGATCACAGGAACACAGAAGTAGAGCTGGAAGAAACCTGGGAGGTATTCTAGCTCTATCCCTTAATTTTATTGATGAAGAAATGAATGCCCAGAGACATCAAAAGACTTCTTATCTGAAGTCACACAGGTAACAAGAGATAGAGTAGAGACTTGAACCCAAATCCTCAGACTCCAGGTCCAGCCCATTTCCCACACAATATTCCTGATAGGTAGGAGAACAGGACCATAGTGCTAGGCTGAGGACCTCAGAGGTCACCTAGGCAAACGCTCTCATTTTATGGATGAAGGCTCAAGGAGGAGAGGTAGCGTCAGAGAAGGGATTTCAATCCAGGTTCTGTTCCCAGACTTAGCATACCATCTGCTCCACCAGTGTGCAGAGAGTATAGTGAGATCCTCCCTGGGAATGCTCAAGAGACAGTGGAATCCAGTAGGTACAGAGAAGGTGTTAGATCCGAGAAGTTCTGCCTCTGACACTGACTAGCCCTGTGGGAATGGGGCAAGGAATTAACCCTGACCTTGACCCTGACCTGACCCAACCTGACCCTCCAACTCTAAACCGAAATTCTCACTGCCCCAGGCAATCAAGACTGCAAGATGTAGGGAAGTTTCTGATGGGTGCTGTCAGAGCAGTGTTCCTACCCAGAAGTTCCCCACAGAGATGAAATCACAGATCTGAACTAAAAAAAGAAAAAAGAAAAAGGACCTGTTCTTATGAGTCAATGAGGTCTAGCCTCTTTTCATGCCTTGTTAGGAGATGAAAAGATGGTAAGTTTGAGAATGGCCCCAAGCCGCCACTCCCCTGAACTGACCTTAATGATCGGCAGCCACTTCCTTTTTCAATTTCTCCTCATCTCCCAGTCTTTAAGATGAAAACTTCTCCATTTCACCCGCTCTGACTCCCACATCTTGCATCACGAGACCTTGGGACAGGGATGAGGTAAGGGAACCACTGCCCTGTTTCTCCCTGGACCACCCCTCTGGCTCAGGGACTCCAGCCCTGGACAAAGGGAGCAGGAAGTTGGGAGTCAAGGTCTTAGGTCCTGAGACATGTCCTACCAGGCAGGAAAGTCACTCTTAAGTAAATAAAAATTAAATTTAACTAAATTCTTTTTACAACTTTTTTTTCCTGGAAAAACCAAAAGAACACATCCTCCCTTAATTACTCTTCCCTCAAAGTGCCCCCCCCCCCCCATCTATCTGCCTTCCTGCACAGCATGAACTATTCCAAACTAGTAATATAGTACAATGGCAATCTGAAAATGTTTGTGAACTTTGGCGTTAGCTTTGGGTCTGGGATTTTATCAATTCTTTTTTTTTGAAGCAGAGAAAAGGCAGGAATTTCAAAAGGCAATTACAACTCCTTATTTAACTGCCACTTACTGTGTTTTTCTGTTTTGTTTATTTTTGGTATTGACTATCTTTTAAAGCTCACCTGCTATGATGCCTCCTCCATAGAATATGGAGCTATGGGAGGTAGAAAGGAACAGTAGAAAGAATGTTGGGTCCAGAGTAAGGGTTCACTTATTCCCTGGGTGACGTTGGGCAAATCACTTGACCAATCTGGGTTTTAGTTTCCTGATTTGCAAAACAATAGTGTTGAGCTCAATGACCTCTAAGGTTTCTTCCAGCTTTAAATTTTTGATTTTATACTTCATCATTGAAATCCCACCACAGCCACCCTCCCACTTCCCCCAATTGTGTCTCTTTTCTCCTCTCCTTCCCTTTCTTCTTTTCTCCTCTCCTTCCCTCCCTCTCTTCTCTCTTCCTTTTCCTTCATCTCTCTTTCATTCTCTTCCTCTTCTTGTAGAAGAAAAAAAAATGAGGTCACATTCACACTGTTTTAATTTATTTGTAGGAGCAGCTAAATTAGTCCATAGTGTTAGCATTAAGGTTTGAGTGCTAAGTTCACATAAAGCTCAAGAAATCAGAGAAGGGATCCAGACGACCAAGACTATAAAATTCCTTTGGAAACCATATTAGTTGTCAAAAGCAAAAAATGTCCTTTAAAATTATTGTATTAAATCACTCATTTAATTGCCTACTATGTCCTGAAAGAAGAGGTCACATTTTACTGCATCTCAATGCTGCAAGAGACTACAGAGATCATGAGGTCTAACTTGTACTTGAACAAAAATCCCCTTAAATAAATCTGACATGTGGTCATCCAGCCTCCAGTGGCCAGAGCTGTAACTAGACGTTTTGGCAGCCATGGCAAGCAGTATGAAAAGAGCCCCCAAATTCATATTTATCTCATCCTTTTTAAAATTTGAATTTTCTGTATTTTATAATGCACATAATATATTGGTTTGATAGCCTATACATACAATTTATAAACATATGCTACTCATCTTTGAGATCCTTTACCTAACTCACATTGCTATTAATTGATAGGCTGAGTGCTCAGAGGGGTGCTTGTTAGTATTTGCAGGGTCCTAGGTGTAATGCTAATTTCTTAAATGGTAGTTCATGAGCCCCCATCAGTGTGCTTCCCCCTTAAAAAGTCAGTAGACAGTTCTTTTGCAAAGGGATTTACTCAAATAGTATATCAACAGCAGTATTTACAAAGCAATTCTTCCAAACACTAGGGGCACACTCTCCCACAAGCTCACCAAAAGTTCAGGAGGGTAATGGAGTGGGTATGAAATAAAAGTAGGGGACACCAAGGTCAAGGCAACTTACTACTCTAGAATTGCAGGACCTTGCTGTCCTTTCTCTTCCTAGAGGGTTCTCACAAAGTTTGCTATAAGTTCATCCATTCAGCATATTTTCAGGGCATGATGTCTTGGCTAGACCAGTCAATCTGTTTCTGAGATGGATAGAGAAGGTCGCTCAGTGGCTATGCTGACTTCTCACCAGGCTCTACTGCTGCTACCCTGGGTCTGGCAAATTGCCATGCGATGGTGATTTTTTCTGGGTCTGGTGTTTCTGGTGCATAGATCAATTCAGTGGTCTTCTGAGTTTGCTCCCCTATGGGTGGCTGCAGTCTTTCTTCCACCCTCAGTCACTGTCTGGGTTGGGGGTATTGGATTTTCTTCTACTCTGCTCCTTCAGGTAGGGCAAAGATGCATATTTTTTTTAAATTTTTGACTTTTCAAAAAAAACCCCTTTGATAGGAAATTGACAAGTAATTGACAGGTACAAACAAATATGGTCATTTTAATACAAAATGAAGAACAGCAAAAGAAAACTGAATATGAAACTATGAATTTCTATTATAGACAACTTGGGTTTTTAAATGTATATAATAAATTTTACATGGTGATTCCAATATTGGCCCATTTATGTCTTTATGAACTTCTTTCTGCTCGACGGTGTGTATTTTAAAATTGTTTCATTGACTAATTATTACTACCCTTTCCCCCTCCAGATATCTCCTACCTCCAAATGATGAACTTTATCCCTCATAACAAGTAAGTGTAGTCAAGCAAAACAGATACACAACTCTAACCACATCTGAACTTATATCATCCTATATCTCTCCTCCCTTCCATGCCTAAACTCCTTGAGATGGTTATCTACATGCAATTGGTGCCTCTACTTTTTTTCCTCTTTTCTTTTTTTTTGAAATTAAATTTTATTTTTTCTCCAGTCAATGAAAATCTACCTTCTTTCTCTCTCCCCTCTTCCCTTCCCCACCAGGGAGAAATAAAAACAAAAGCCCTGAAACAAACACACGTAGTCCAGCAAAATAAATTCCCACGTTAGCCATGTCCACCCAGAATATGCCTCAATTTGTACTTCAAGTCCGTCACCTCTCTTTCAGAAGGTGAGTAGCATATTTCATCATGAATCCTCTGGAATTGTGGTTGGTTATTGCATTGATCAGCATTCCTAAGTCTTTCAAACTTGTCTGTCTTTACAATTTTATTACTGTTCTCTTAATTCTACTCACTTTGCTCTGCATCAGTTTATATAGGTCTTCTCTTTCTATGAAACCACTCCTTTCATCATGTCTCACAGCACAATAGTATTCCATCACATTCATATGCCATTACCTATTCATCCATTCCCCAATCCATGGGCATCCCCTCAGTTTCAATTCTTTGCCGCTACAAACAAGATGCCTTTTATGTTTCTTTGGGCTCCTTTGTTTGCACTTCGAAGTTCCTAGGCATCTCTGAACTTTTTATCAGTAATATTTGGAAGTCCTTCATTTCATTAAAGGTACATTCCCCCCTCTAGGATCATAGTTTTTCTGGGTATTTTTCTTTGTAAGCCTATCTCCTTTGCCTTTTGTAATATCATATTCCAAGATTTCTGCTCCTTCAATATTGTGGTTGCTAAATCTTGTGTGATACTTCCAGTGGCTCCTTGTTACTTGAATTCTTTCCTTCTGACTGCTTGTAGTATTTTTTTCTTTGACCAGAAAGCTCTGGATTTTGGCTACAATGTTCCTAGGAGTTTTTATTCCAATAATCCTTTAAAGCCAAATGTGACTCACTCACTTTCTACCTGTTGTAGGCAGCACCCACTAAACTCCAGTGACCTGAGACTCCATCCCAGTTATTGTCCTGCCTGTGATTGGTAACATACTATATACTGAGGCAACCTATCTTAACATCAAGCCTAAATTTCACTCTTGGCAATTTTGTGGGGGGCAAGAGTTATGTAGGTTTAGGAGGTATGATTGAATTGTGGTTTTCCCTGGAGGGATTAGCACCCATTTCACAGACCCACAGATAAAAAGCTAGAACAAACACCAGAGTTAACTGGTCCAACCTCCCCACTTTACAGATGAGAAAACTGAGACCTAGAAAGGTTATATTTTGGAGTAGGGAAGATCCAAATTCAAATCCTGTCTTAGAAACTTACAAGCTATGTGACCCTGAGTGACTTAGCATCTCTCAGCCTCAGTTTCCTAATCTATAAAATGAGGGGGTTAGACTTTTAAGGTCTCTTCCTGCTCTAAACCTATGATACTATCAGTGATCTATCCAGGGTCCCATGAATAGTAAGCCTAAGAAGGGAGTTTTGAACTCAGATCCTCATCCTCCAGAGTCATTGTTCTTTTCGTGGTTCCAGTGAAATCCCAGATCCATCAAACATGAGACTCTTGAGAGAATGTTACAATGCTCAGAGGAAAGCAACGCTCAGAGGAAAGTGACACTACTGAGATGGTACTCACTGGGAGAAGCAGGGTTCTAGTCCCCTGCTTGGACAGCCCCTTTGTAAGCCTGTGGGTACCTTCAGAACAGGCAGGGAAGCCCTTTTTTGCAGAGAGCAGGAAACAGAATGGATTCCTTGGGTTTCAGGGATTGGGATAGCAAGAAAGCTGCATGACATAACTGTTGTTTAATGAGCAACTGCATTCCCCAGTTGAACGCCGTGGGATTTGAACCCTTGGAGTTTCTGAAGTAGCGATTGTCAGTGACGAGAGAGAGAGAGAGAGAGAGAGAGAGAGAGAGAGAGAGAGAGAGAGAGAGAGAGAGCTCTAACTGCCTCAAACAGAAGGGCTTTTCATGACCTGAGAGAACAGTCTTTTGTGAGAGAAGGAATGTTTTTGTGTTGTTCTTAGTGGCTCATGTCAAGATTAGGCGATGACCTGGGGAACAGGCTGGCTGGACAGAGGCTAGTGACAATGGGAGAGGAAAGTAGGATAAAGCCTGCCCTTGAAGGAGCCCAGAGCAGAGTGAGCCTGGTTCACTTTGTCTGGGAGGCAAGCTGCCCTGTTCCGAGCTGGCTGAAGGGAGAGAGGGCAGAAGGCACTCAAGAGCTCCAGTTGGCTTGTAAGAAGAGATTCTGGAGACAATGGGCTAAAGGAAAGAAATGGAAGCAGATGCTAGAAGCAAAGGGAACCTGAGAGAACTAGGAGAGAAGCTGGTCTTCAAGCTTGGAGGCCTATGACAGAGTCAATGGATTTCCCAAATCATGTGTGCCTGTTCTCAATGTTAGCCATCTCAAAGAGATCACGTAGTTATTAGGAAATAACAGCTGGGAATTGGGAATTCAGTTAGGCTAACTGAACAATTCAATATACATTTATTAAATGCTTACTGTGTGCAGAGCCTTTTGCCAGAGTATAAGAAAGATACAGAATATAGTTAAGACATAGTCCCCGTCCTCATGGAGTGTATAATCTACTGTAGGATATGACAAGTATTCTAAAGCTATACTATTACACAGTAAGCGTATGAGGGGGATGTGAACAAAATGGTGTTTGAGGTCTGGGTGACTGACTCACTATCTTACTCATCACCATGGTTTTTCTAAACCTTTTCATGCTTCCTTCAAACCTCCCAACACCCCACTCCCCCATCTTCTCAGCTGAGAACCTTGCCTCATATTTCACTGAAAAAAATTGAGGCCATGTGCCGAGAGCTCCCTCTTCTCACCCCCTCCTCTCACATGCCTTCTGCCACTATTTCTGCTTTCACCCCTTTCTCATGTGATGAGGTGTCCCTTCTACTTGCCAAAGCCAGCCCCTCTGCGTGCAAAAGGGATCCCACTCCATCCCACCTTTTACAACAGATTTCTCTATCATTCTCAGTCTCTCACTTACCTTTAATTTCTCCCTGTCAATTGGCCACTTCTCTACTTCCTATATCAATGTCTCTCCCATCCTCAAAAAATCCTTACTTGATCTCTCCAATTCTGTCAGCTATCATCACATTTCTCTCCTGCCTTTTGTCTCAGCATCTCGAGAAGTTTCCTTTCTTCTCACTCTCTTAACTCCCTCTAGTCTGACTGATCTCATCATTCAACCAAAGCTGCTCTCCCCAAAGTGACCAGTGATCTCTTAATTGCCAAACCTAATGACCTTTTCTCAACCCTCATGCTCCTTGACCTCTCTGTAGATTTTGACACTGTCAATCACCTTCTTCTCCTTGATACTCTTCTCTCTAGATTTCCAGGACACTACTCTTATCCTGGTTGTCCTCCTACATATTTGCAGGATATTTGTCCTCCTACATATTTTCTTTTGCAGGATATTTGTCTAGGTCACACTCAATAACCATTGAGTGTCCCTCAGGGTCTTATCCTGTTTTCTCTTCTCTTTTTGGTTCTAGAGGTCAGAATGAGGAGAGATGGGAAGAAGTTACAAAAACTCAAATTTAGGCTTGATGTAAGAAAGAACTTCCTAATAATGAGAACTGTCCCAGAGGAATGGGCTGCTTTGGGAGGTAGCATTAATGAGACTTCTCCTTGACCCTGTCATTAAGGGAAGATGGGAGGAATTAAGGGACAAGCGGCACTACAAGAGTCTAGGATTATAGTGTCCGTGGATAGGAGCCACAAGGCTGTTTCAATAAGGAAATGGAAGGACTATTAGCTGAAAATTCAGAGGATATAAGGGAGTTTATTGAGAATAAATAGACTGGGGTGCCCAGAAGGTACAGTGGAAATGTCTCAGAATGGATTACAGTGGACCTGGAAAGAAGTTCAACTAATCAGAACAGGATATAGATTTAGGGGAGGATGGGAGTTTGGAACTTATCTAGGCTAATCCCCTGACCTACAGATTAGGAAACAGATGAAATAGCCTAAGCTGGGCTGTGATGGAAGGTTGAGATTCTATGAGACTGAAGTGAGAAAGGATTGTCTTTCTGTCTTGGAAGACAGCCTGTTCAAAGGCATGTAGGTAGATGGAACGGCTTATATAGGCAACAGCAAGCACTCTGGAAAGATGGATGTATGAAGGAGAGTCATGAGCAATAAGCCTTGGATGGTGGGCTGGAGCCAGGTTATGAAGGTCTTTAAATGCCAACAAAGGAGCTATCTGGGGTGGGGGAGATGGGGGGTGTTCGATGCTAACAGGGAAGTGACACCAGCAAACTTGTGTTTGAAATACATAGTACTTTGCAATTGTATATTAGCTTGCTCTGTATATATGTGTCTGCATGTTGTCTCCCCAATTAGATCGTGAGCTCCTTGAGGGCAGGGACTGTCTTTTGACATTTTTTGTACCCCTAGCACTTAGCACAGTGCTTGGCACATGTCGTCATTGTTGAAATGCTTCAATTGTGTCTGACTCTTTGTGACCCCATTTGGGGCTTTCTCAGCAAAGATACTAGAGTGGTTTGCCATTTAACAGATGAGGAAACTGAGACAAACAAGGTTAAGTGACTTGCCCAGGGTCCTACAGCGAATAAGTGTCTAAGGCTAGATTTGAACTCAGGTTTTCCTGACTTGAGGTTTGGTTCTCTATCTACTGTGCCACCTAGTAGTGTTTGACACATAGTAGGTGCTTAATAAATGTTTATCGATTGATTGATAAGTGCTTTAAGATTTTCAAAGCACTTCACATGTATTTATCTCTGGGTTTTCTCAGCAACCCTGGGAGATAGGCAATGGTATGCTGCTAAATGTTTAACAACTGGCTCTCCAAAAAAAAGCATGCATGATATACTTTTAAGTTTAATCTGCATTAGCAACATTTTCTCCATCACTTTTTAAAGTCTAGGTCACTGTGTGGGGTGGCGAGACCACCCAAGTACCCCAGTAATTCACAGAGGCTTCTCAGGTAGGGACAGAAAAGGAATTCATTTTATTTCACAAATCTCATGAGATTTAGGCATCACCTCCACTATGACAGACTAGTGGAAAGAGGCGAATTATGAAAGGCAATTTATATCCTGATGCAAAATGATTCCCACGCACCACTATCCCTCCTCCATTGGCTAGGAGGCGGGCTTACAATTTAGGCTCAAAAAGCTAGACAAAGAACCAGGAAATCAAGCACAGCCAATGTAAGGTAAAGAGGAGGAATGAGGGAGGGGAGGGGGAGTCTTCCTGGATTTGGTAACAACTCTGTGCTAGCACGGGGTGGCGGGGGGAAAGGGGGAGAAGGGAGAGAGAGAGAGAGAGAGAGAGAGAGAGAGAGAGAGAGAGAGAGAGACCGAGACCAGGCCCTGAATTCCTGAGAGTTAGGTAATCACATTCCTACAAGGTTAAATCCCGAGGTCTATTCCATCCTCTCACTGCCCCTGCTTATTCCAGAAATAATTCTTATATTTTCTCTGTCTGTGAAGTCTTCACAAGAATTATCTCTCACTCACCACCAAACAAACAATAAATCAAGCCCTGATTTGTAGTGTAGGTTGATTTCCAAGGTGAAAATGCTCACACTGAAAATTTAACAATCAGCTTAGCCAGCTTGGTTTGAGTTGGCTCCAGCATATCCCAGGAGAGAAGTGTTATTATTAACCTCATTTTATAGGTAAAGAAGTTGAGACATACAGAGGTTAGGTGACTTTCCCAGAATCACACAGCTGGTAAGTGTCTGAAGCAGTATTCAAACTCAGGTCTTCCTGATCCCAAGCTCAAATGTCCCTCCAATGCACCACTAAGCTGCCTTTAGCAGGTGTTTAGATTTATATTTTGATTTAGAGTGTGATTTTGGCAGCTGTGTGGGGGATGGCTGGAGAAGACCCCTGATTAAGAGACTTTCATAATGGTCCAAGGGAGAGGAAATGAGGACTGATCGATTGTTGGTTATATTATAGAAAGAATCTCTCTCTCTCTCTCCCTCTCTCTCTCTCTCTCTCTCCCCCTCTCTCTCTCTCTCTCCCTCTCCCTCTCCCTCTCCCTCTCCTTTTCTCCTTCTCTCTCTCTCTCTCTCTCTCTCTCTCTCTCTCTCTCTCTCTCTCTCTCCCCCATATGGGCTGTAATACATGGCTACAGAGGGCCTTTCCCTACTCTGAGGTTTGTGGTTCTGATCTTCCAGTCTTGACTGGATCAGTAACGTCACAATCATCTGCTCCCTAAATGAAAGTGAAGAAAGCCCACAAAGAAATGTTCTTCCATCTGTTCTTCCCTACCCAGTCTTTATTTGCATTTGAATCTAGTCTTTTCTCTAGGGCCCAAGGGAGATGAGGTCAGTCCCAGGTCTTCCAAGCCTTCAGCTCATTTCCCACCCCCTAGCCCCCATCTACTGAGTGCCTGGGTGGGTGGCTGGCTAGCTACCTAGCATGTCAACACAGCAGCATCATTAGGCTGTTTGCTCCATTCCAGTTCCTGTGGTTATTATTCGGGTTGCTCAGAGTGATAAACTCATTGGCACAAGAACTTCTAGCCTTCAAATGCTCATGAGCAATTACCTAATTAGGAGCCTAATATCCAATGAGCTAATATACATGAATGTGCTTTGAGAATTATAAAGCATCATGCAAATGGATCATTATTATCTCTAAATCTATTTGAGATAGGGGTGGGAAGTAAGGTAGGTGATATCATGTGACTTAATGAAAATAGTGTTGGTTATCCAAGGAAAGTGAACTCACAAAGAGGATGGGGCCATTTGGTGGAGGGTAGAGCAGAGGTCATTATCATTTCATCTCTTTAGAGAAGAAAAGAAAACACAAGAGACTTGACATACCTATTTGTAAACAAGTAGTATTTTTTAAAAATTGTCTTATTTCAATTTTAATTATTACATTGTTTCATTTCTACCTTATTTTCTTTATGTTGTATTTATAATTTCATTTTATCAGTATAATGTTTTAATATCACCTTCATCCTGGAATGTTTCTTGAGTGAGCCATGCTTTTTAACAAAGGTAACAGCTTTTTTAACACCCCTTTAAAGAAAGGAGACAAAAAAATCATTCAGGAAAATTAGCTATGATATTGACTATGTCTGACACTATATATGCAATACATAATATTCTACTTCCATAGACCTCCCCCAGCTCTGTAATGAAGGGGGGGGAGGTGAAATTTCTTAACTTTTCTCTGGGGCCAAATTATTATAATTATTTATTGTTCTTTCCATTTTGTTTGTGACTAGGCATGTCTCCTAATCGCTCAGTGCTCTGGGGCAACTCTAATGCCCTATGTTGCAGAGAAGGTGCTCGGTGGAGGGCCTTTCTTCTCCTGGCCATTCTTTCCATTGATGAATTTATAAGTCCATTCTCTATCACTATCCATTTACATTTGTGTTTTCAGTTGTGTCTCACTCTTCATGACCTCATTTGAGGTTTTCTTGCCAAAGATACAGAGTGGTTTGCCATTTCTTTCTCCAGCTCATTCTACAGATAAAGAAACTGAGGCAAACAGGATTAAATGACTTGCCCAGGGTCACGAAATTGTCTGAGGCCGGATTTGAAGTCAGAAAGATGATTCTTCCTGATTTTAGGCCCTGAACTCTATCCACTGTAGCACCTACCTACCCATTTACATTGTCTATGTTTTCCTGACTTTACTTGATAGTAGTATGTATTTTTAAAAGTTGGTTTATCTATCATCGGTTCTGATTTATAATTTCTTCTCCAGGAACCCCATTTTGAGGAAGGTTCCAGACCAGCCATCCTTTTTTCTCCCTCTTGCCCTCTCCACTCCCAACCCCACCCCCACCTCCCTTTTATACTCTGTCTTCCTCTGTTAGAATGGAAGCTAATTGAGGGCAGGGACACTCTCTGTCTTTGCTTGTATTTATCACACAGCCTGACACACAGAATGCTTAAAAGCCTGTGGACTAGATTTGACAAAGTGTTACAACAGATTCAAAGATGAGAGATTTTACCTCCAGCTGGGGAGGGAAGGGATGGTTTCAAGGAAAAGGGGAGCATTGGAAATGGGCCCTGACACATGAATATGATTTCAAGAGACAGAAATGAGAGGGGGATAGGCATTCTAGCATTTTAAATGTACAGCTGCAGGAAAAAGCCAGGCATTGGGCTAAGTATTGGAGATAGACTGCCCTGCCCTCAAGGGGATTACAGTCAGCCAGGAAAGACATGTAGGTAGATACAAGATATAAGGAATGCATCACAAATCTTCATGTCAAATATTGTGGCATATGATCTCCTCCAGATGATCTTAGGATTGTTTCCCACAGGCCTCAGAGGTTTTGTTTGCTATCAGAGTTAAACACCTTTTTAATTCATGTGAGTAAACTGCTGATATGAACCATTAACTTTCCAGATGGAGAGATGCTAAGATGCTACCAAGTACTTCCTGATGAGTAAACAGAACTGTACAGCCTGTTCTCCTAGATGACTTTCCTGGGGGACAGGGTGGGGGGTGGTAAGAGGGAATCTCTGTTCTTTCAAGCATTTCTAATTTTGAAACCTAAGTACTTGGTAGATGCCGGTCTTGCCTGTCATCTGGCATCCTCATCTATCTCCAGTTTCTCTGACTCTATACGTGAAGAATTCTACTTTTGGAAGAGAAAGGACAGAGATTCAAACTTCAG
The DNA here is from genome assembly GCF_011100635.1 of Trichosurus vulpecula. NCBI lineage: Eukaryota > Metazoa > Chordata > Mammalia > Diprotodontia > Phalangeridae > Trichosurus > Trichosurus vulpecula. The sequence continues at coordinate 246,595,476 of NC_050576.1, read as the reverse complement.
CTTTGGGCAGGTCACTTCACTCGGGTTTCCCTTTCCTCACCTATAGAATTGAGAAAGTTGGACTACATGGCCCAGAGCTGAGTGCAGTGCCTGGCACATAGCAGGCACTTGCTAAATCTATCGATCCATTGTCCTCAGAGGTCCCTTCATGGGCTGTATGATCTTAGAGGCTGTGGCTGGCTGAAATTTCACACAACTCACACACTATTATCTAGCTTCGGATGCCAAATCGTGTTGGATCCGAATGCCTCCACATTTTGTATGTCTTCTGGATATATTTGTATGTGCATACGCTTCTGGATACATTTGTATGTGCACATACTTCTCTGATAGAGAATGCAAACTCCCTAAGTTCGGGAAACGTTTCACTTTTCACTCTTTGTGCTTAGCCCAGTGGCTGACTGGAACATCGACGTGAGTCTTCCTGACTCCAAATTATTATTCTCAGCCAAACTAGCTGCCTTAACTGTAGCATAGAGATGGTGCTGACTTTCTTAAGGCCAGAACAGTGCAAGGTTTAGTCTAAGTCCCACAAATCCAGACAGGCTTTCAGTATGGCTCCCAGGAATATACCGTGAAGAGGAGGGTGAAGACAGTCACCTCCAGTGAAGAGGCTGGCTCCCAGGTGATTAATTCACTGGCCATGGTTATTGCTGTTGTTGTTTGTCTTTTGTTCTTGAAGAGGACATGACGTCAGGGAGGTGATGCCAGTGAATTGGATTTAAGTGAGGCAGGGCTGTGCAAAGTCATCAGCCTCACATTCTCCTCTAAAGCCTTCTGGCTCCAGAGGCAAGATATAGATCAGGATGCCTAGAGATAGCCCTGGATGCAGTTGGCCATGGCAAACCTTTGAGAAATGAACCAATCTAAATAGTTGGGTTTATTATTATTACTTTTGTTACTACATTTTTTAAAAAACAGTTCCATGTAAATTTAATCATGAAATAACTATAAAGTATTGAGAATTCACATCTTTTTCCCACCAACAGTGCCTGTCATGAGATAGCTGCTTAATAAATACTTGTTGGTTATTTGAACTTATATTTTGTATATAGTAGGCACTTAATATTTGTTGAATTAAAATGATCCAGCCCTATTCCCAGGTGTCCAAGGGGGTGAATGCCATAGTATTTTTGTATAAAGCAAAAAAGATGTAGACAGCATGTCAATCCACTGTTCAGATGTTATAATGGTGGGAGGGATAGCTAGCAGACTGCACAGTAAAGTCAGGATTCAAAAAGATCTTCGAACTAATAGGGCCAAATCAAATGTGGTGAAACATAATAGGGATGTCAAGTCTCACACTTGGGTTCCAAAAATTGATTTCAAAAGTTTAAGACAGGGCAAGTATAGGGAGATATCAAGTTTGCCTAATAATGATTTGGGGGTCTGGCTGACTGTCAATTCCCAAATATGAATAAATATCATAATATGGCAGACAAGAAAGCTAATGCCATCTTTGGCTGAATTGAGAGGCGTGGCATCTAGGAATAAGCTATAAGCTGCCCTGGTCAGATCATACTTGGAATGTTAGTCCAGGACAGACATGGATGAGCTGGAGAAGATCCAGGAAGACAACCAGGATAGTGAAGGGTCTTGAGTCTATGCCACAGGAGAATTGGTTGAAAAACCAGAATGTTGAACCTGAAGAAGAAAAGGCTCAGTTGGGACATGACAATTATCTCCAAAAGTATTTGAGGGCTATCATATAGATTAGAGATTTAAGCCAATGTGCTTGGTCTCAGAGGGCAGAACTAGACACTGGACTGCAAAGAATCCAAATGAGGTAAAGATAAAGCTTTGTAACAATCAGAGGTGTGAAAAGAAGGATGGGCCATCTTCAGAGGGAGTGGGTTTCCCCCTTAAATGGAGGCAGGATTACCACTTAAAGGAGATTCTTGCTCAGAAATAGGTCAGACTTGTTTGCCTTGGAGGTCCCTTCCAGCTTGGATGATGATTTGATTCTACAAGGAAAGTATCATCTGCAGGGGTATTTTCCTTCCCCAAATACTAACAATTAAAAACAAGGCAATTACATACATGTCATCTATTCAAGGGATGCTGTGAATAATAAAAATTCCTACTCAAGTCAGAAAGAATTAAAACATTTATTGAGCATAAATATATTACATATACACTACAGATACAGTTAGGTATTACATATAGTGTAATATTTGCAAAATCTATACATTAAAATTGATATGGCAGTTTTAATACAATGCATGTGAAATAGTCTAAAATTTACAATACAGGAAAAAAACTTATGATTATTTCTCTCTTAAAGTTGAAAAGCTTGGAATGTATGTCCAACAGTGAGGTAAACCATTTTTTGTCTTTCAATTTAAAGAATTGTGCAAGGAAAACATTCAAACACTTCAGCTAGGGCACTTTTCAATTTTGACATGAATACTGAGTTACTGTAGCCAACCAACCAAGATTAGAAGACCCTCAGTGTTTCAAGTTGATAAAAACAAGGTAGGGAATATGAAAAACATTGTTTTCCCTTAAGAAGGCTCATTCATCCCCCCCCCCCCCAATTGAACAATTTCATTTAGGACTCAAATTTTTGCTTCATATTATTGGTACTTCTCAAGGCAAGGGCTGGAGGGTTTTTGACATATCACGGGAGAAGTTAAGAGCATCAAGAAAAGTCATTTATTTCTACACAGCAACAGTCACGGGACACTTTAGTTTACTGTCCTGTGTACATTGGAGGCCTACGGTAATATTTAGCTCAAGTTGGTGAATGTGTATTGAGCGCCTACTGTGTACAAGGCACTGTGCTCGGTGCTAAGGCAAAAGCCTCAGCAGTGTCTGTGTGTGTGTGTGTGTGTGTGTGTGTCTATGTGTCATGCTAGGCACTCCCTAACACTCATTGTACTAACAAGTAGGATCCTGCAGGATGGAGATTTGGGAGGAACACTCTCTCATTTTGTAGTTAGGACACTGAGGCTGAGAGGCTTTGGGCTTACACCAGATCACAGAAAGGGTGAGGAGTAGAGCTGGTATTTGGACTTGTGCCTTTCAGATCCAAACCCAGAGCTGGACCTTTCCATTCCAATGACTCTGGGCAGCAGTAACATGAAGTGTTTCAGGATTCTGTTTCAACTATTTCAGCTTCTTGGTGGCAAAACAAAAGATTATCAAAATCATAAAAATGGTCAAATAGCCAAAGCCATTTTGGCACAAACTATTATCACCTTATTAAACACACAAACACACAACAAATACACACACACACACACACTCACACACACAAGCAACTAAGAGGATTTTGCCACAGCAGCAATTCTGAAGCACTCACCCAATAGAGATTATTTTTTTTTTCAAAATGGCAGGTGAGGCAGAAGGGACAAGGGGGAAAAGCTGTACTCATTGAATATTCATTGTTTCAAAATAATGCATTTTCCAAAAACACCTGTTCCCCAAATGTAACTGCGAGGCCTGAATGGTTTGTACGGCAAATCCGTTAAAATCATATGGGGGTAAATTGGCAAAAAGAGATCTTGGCGCTATTCATTTGCCAGGCTAATTCAACTCATTCTTATTGTTCATGACAAAACATCAAACTCCACTATGTCCTACACTGATCTAGGCACACAGCATGATTCGTGGGTCTCAGCACTTTCTTCCAAGAGATGATTATGATTTCTGGATACATGTAAACTTGGCAATCACTGATCATGGGTTGTTTTTTATTTTTATTTTTGTTATTTATTTACTTTTTTGTTTTTGGCATTGAATATACTAGATGCTCTCATCCTTAAAAACACAAGAAAATGTCAAAAGATTAATAACACTACCAATGTTGCCAGGGAGAAAGAAAAAAAAAGGACTGACCTAAAATTACAACATTATAAAACAAGACAAAAAATATAACATGCTACCAGGGACAATTAGTACATAAGTACACTTTTTATTATTTTTTTTTACAATAAATAAAAGATTGCACTGTAATTGGTATTTAAAGTACTGAATGCAGAATATAGTATAAATAAATCCCAAACAAAGGTATGGTTGGTTTTCCCCATGACTTTGGTGATGGGAATCTCACGCTAGCACAGGAGGACACGGCATTGCAGACAATGGAGACCAAGCACAACAGAGCTATGACCAAGCCAAACCAAGTAGCAAAAATATACAAAAAAAACAAACAAATAATAAAACAAAAGCAGGGGATTATACTGTGTCTGTTGCACCCTTTTGGAATAATTTGCACCTCCAACTCTGAAATGTCCCTGAGGTACTCTTACATTACTGACTTCATATAAATAGTCCAATGACTTTGGGTTAAAAAAAAATCGATTCTTTCATGACTCCAAATCAGCATGTCAGAATAATACTTTGCACGCGGCCTATAGCACCTGTTGTCCGAGGCTCTCAAAGCACTTACAAACAAGTATTAGAATCCTCAGTCTTGTTTTCAATAGCTGAGGAAACTGAGGCACAGAGGTTAAAGTGACTTTGTAAGGTCACGCAGCAAGTTAGTGACAGAACCAGGGACAGAGTCTAGGGCTCCTGACTCCCAAAACTCTGTTGTTAACCACCAGATCATCCCACTCCCTGTGTACGTATGTATAGCCAGGTCAAAATGTGGTAAGACAAACTATGAATTTAGTTGATTTCTCTTTTGTCTTGTCAATATTGTCTTGTCAATTTCCTTTAGCTCTGTTGGAATAGGCTTGTGTATACTGGTTAGAGATACTGGAATGCAATCACTTTATCGATACCTCAAAGAACGAGACAATCATCAGTCTACCAGCGAATCTTCCAAAAATAATGAGCTGACAAGGTGAGAATATAGTATAAAGAAAGAGAGAGAGAGAGAGGAGAGAAGGAGAGGGACAGAGACAGAGAGGAAGAGAAAGAGAGAGAGAAAGAGAAAGCGAGCGCGAGAGCGAGCTCATGGTTAGTGTAAAATTGTCTGCAATTAGCAGAGGCAGGAAGCTGTCACCAGTCCGAGTCAGATAATTCATGTCCAATGTTACAGAATATAATAAAATCTAGTGATTAGATTAGGAGTAGTTATATACAAGGCTAGACAAACAAGGTAAAGCAGCTTTCAGACAGCTGACCAAGGAGATAACTAACTAGCTTATTGCACAATGCCCTCTTAAAGTTACTGCTATGGATTGACATGGGAAAAAAAAATCTAGAATGCGCCATCACTGATATGCATTTTGGTTACTTGATTTTTTTTTATAGAGGCAGTTCATAGTGTTAAAAATTATAAGAATAACAGATTATAAAAATATTTTAGCCTGTAGTACACATTCTGATTTAAATGAGCTAATCATCGTTAAATAACTGAGTGACAAATAAAAAATGAAAAAAAAAAACAGTAAATGGTGCTTAGGGCAGATGCCTTGTAGTGAATCAGTCTCATGCAATGTTGTTGGTGATACTCCAAATACCTCGTCTCATTCACTTACAACAGAACTCCGGCCCTATCGCTACACACATTGTAACTGATTAATGTTTACAAGTATACGATGATTTAAAAAAAAAAAGACATAAAGAAGTGACTGGTGATTATTGTCTACTAAACAGTAACATATAAAATTGAAGGTTGAGAAAGACACCGGTGGAAACAGTGTAAAGGCAAATTGAAAGAAAAAAAATGAAAAGAAAACTCAGCGCGAGGAAAGCTTGCTTTTGGTATCTGGTTTGCTTATTGATCCAGTTGAACTTCTTCCTAGTTTTGCATTTCAAAAAGGTGCACCAAAACACTGATATTTTATTCCTAGCTAGAACTGTAAAACAAGAGAAGTATATAAATCAAAGAACAAAAAAGGTTTTTAAAAAAATTTTTTTAAAAAGGACTATCTGAATAAATGTTGTGTATTACAATGCGTAGCATTACCTAAATTCATACCTCGGACTCTGTTGGACTGGTTTACTTCATTAAGAAGTACTGTAATATAAAGGCAAACAAAACGGACAGGCCCGCGAAGCCAAGGACGATGAGGGCCGCAAATTGTCCATCAGTAGGCATTGGGCTCTTCCTTTTGGGGTCGTCGAAGCACCCCGTTTCTCCCGCGAGCATCATCTCGTTCCGCTGTAGTACAAAAGCGGCCGAAGGGCTGAAGGCTCCACTCAGCTCCTGTGAGGTATCTAAGCAACGGCGACACACACACACGCGGAATCGGTAATCGGTGTTGCTCTGAAGGCCTGAGATTTGGAAGGATGCGTCTTCTCCCTTGTACACCTTGGGGAGAGAAACGGGAAAGTGACCGTTAGTCTATTTCACAAAGGCATGTGAGCCAGGAAAGTCATCTACGTCCATATGGGGCAGTATAGAGGGCTCCATAGTGCCCAGGGTGCTTGTGAGTCCAGCCTCAGACACTTCCTAGCTCTGGGACTCTAGGCAAATCCCTTAACCTCTGCTTGCCTCATCTATAAAATGCGGATAATTACAGTACCCTCCTTGCAGGGTTGCTGTGAGGATTAAATGAGAAAATACTTATATGGTGCTCAGCACGGTGCCTGGCACATAGTAAGTGCTGTATAAATGTTAGCTATTATTAAAGTGCTCTATAAAGGTTATCATTACTAAAGCACCATATTACTATTAACTATTATTATTCAAATGCTACATAAATGCTAGCTATTGTTATTATTAAAGTGCTATATAAATGTTAACTATTAATATAAAGTGCTATGTAAATGTTAGCTATTATTATTAAAGTGATATATAAAAGTTAGTATTATTAAAGCGCTATATAAATGTTTAATATTATTAATGTGCTAAATAAATGTTAACTATTATTATTCAAATGCAATGTAAATGTTAGCTATTGTTATTATTAAAGTATTAATATTATTAAAGCATTATATAAATGTTTAATATTATTAATGTGCTATATAAATGTTAACTATTGTTACTATTAAAGTGCTATATAAATGTTAATTATTATTATTAAAGTGCTATGTAAATGTTAGCTATTATGATTAAAGTATCACATAAAGGTTAGCTCTCACTAAAGCACTATATAAATGTTAACTATCATCATCATTATTAAAATGCTATGCAAATGTTAGCTTTTATTATTATATGACAAAAAGGGGCATGGCTATGACCTATACAGAATATGGGAATTCATTTGCCTTACAATTCAATTTGATAATTAGTTAAGTATTTGTTCATAATCTATAAACATTTTTGTGGCTATCTTTTACTGTTCCATCACCTTAATTTCTGAATGCATCTCTTCCCAGGCCACTACTCAGCAAGCCCATCTCACACAGCAAAGAATAAAGAGGGGGAAAAACCCAATATCAACTGAGACTGAGTATATGTGATGCTCTACACCCAGAGTTCTGCACCTTTGCAAAGAACAGAAAAAGGGCTATTTTCTCAACAAATATTTATTAGGCACCTACTTTGCACAAGGTACTCGGCTAGGTACTAGCTGCCCCCAGGGAGCTAACATCCTGCCATCTTATGATTACTCCTATTTATCACCCTATGACTATCCAAGTTCTCTTACAGCAATATGACTGCTTCCAGGAAGCTGGAAGTTCTGACGTAACAATTTGAGTTTCCATGACACTTCTGTCATTGTGCTCAGCACTAAAAATATAAAACAAGTATAAAACATGCCTCCCACATTGTCTAGGATTTAGCACAGTGCCTTCCACACCAGAGCCACTTAAATGTGTGTTGACATGACTTGACTCAAGGCTCTCCAACAGACTGTAAGCCCCTTGAGGACAAAGTAAGTCTATTTCCTTCTTTGCTCACTGCATCACAAGTTCTTAGCACACAGGAGGCACTTAATAAATCTTTAGTGAATGGATGAATGGCGCTTACCGTCTACTGGGTAAAAATAATATGTGTAATATAAAACATATACATAGTAAATGGAAAGTACTCCCCGCCCAATCCCTCCAGAGAGGGATTAGGTAAGACCTTGTGCAGGATACAGTGGTGTCAAACTCAAATATCGATCAATTGATCAATCAATAAACATTTATGCAGCTCCTAATAGGTACCAGGCACCATGCTAAGGCAACATACTGACTTGGAAAACCACAAAGTAACATTATCAACGTTATACTATATTTTTATTTATTACGTTAAACATTGCCCAATTACTTTTGAGCCTGGTTTCCATTTTTGCGAAGCATCTTACAGACATCATCTCATTTTATCCTCACAGATGAGGATTCTGTGCAGTCAGAGGCAGCCTCTCAGCTAGCAAATGAAAGTTCTAGGATTCAGAATGAGGTGGTGTGATTCTAAAATCAGTATACTTTCCGCTTTACTAGGCTAAAAATGACTGCTCTCATCTTTTAACATTTGGAACAGAAAACATGCAACTGCATCCATGAGTGAGCCCACTAACCCATGAGACAATGGACTAAGAATTGCTTTCCAGTGTGTAGTTTATTTATTTATTTTCTTAAGACAGCCCAACCAGATGCTTACATAACAAGACAGCAAGAACTGACTCATTCTTAACAGTAGAAGCCGATGGAGAATTGACTACCAGTGGGTGTTCCAAGATATAAAGTAAAGAGGCACCTGAAAATTGTTTTTAGGGTAGTTTAGGCAAAAAAAAAAATGATCTGAGTGAAAAAAAAAAAAACAACCTATGCAACTGGGATGAGGGAAGCTTACAATGTAATGACACTCATTTCTTGGCATGAGTGACCATCCGGTGATTGAGGACGTTTAAATGACTAGGAGGATGATGGAGGGGGAGGTGGCAGCATGGACCATGTGCCTCACTGGTCTCTACAAAGTTTTAGAAGGACTCAATGGCCAGCTCTGCTTCTAGGGTCCCATGGAACTTATCACCCTGCCTGCTAGAGTGGGCTCCTATTACAAGGCGCCTTTTAAAAGAAGAGATCAGCCCTTGCTGATGGTGGGGTAATGGAGATAGGGCTGGACTGCAGTTCAAATCTCACAACTCTGGCTCGTTAGGTGAGTTCTCTGGGCCTGTTTCTTCATCTGTAAAATGAAGGAATTGGACCAGGTGCCCCCTTCCAGTTCAAGCCTCTCCCAACTCCCTTCAAAATGTCCACTTTTTAAAAACACAAACTGATCATGACTGTGACTTTCCAGCATGTGATGAATGTTAATCTAGACACCAAAAATGGTATCAAGGACACTGCTGAGGACATGTCTAACAGGAGAGACAGCTGATGGGAGCCTGATACCCTGAGATCTAAAAAGAATCAGGTCTCCAGTGCACAGGCTAGATCCTCAAGGGAAGGTTTAGAGAAACATTTAAGACCTGTTCTGGCCATGCCATTTGAACTTTTCTGGGCCTCAGTCTCCTCCGGTGCAAAAGGATGGAGTTAGATTAGATCAAGGGTTCTTGACCTTTTTTTTTTTGCAATATGGACCCCTTTGGCAGACTGGGGAAGCACTGAGACCCCATGCTTAGAATCGAGGTTTTAAGTGTGTAAAATAAAACACAGAGTTTCAAAGGAAACCAGTTATAAAGAGATATCAAATTGCATTTTGAAATGTTTATGGACCTTTGGTTAAGAGCCCCTGGTTTAGATGAAGGTCCTGTCTTGCTCAAACAAGCTGTGGACATAGTTAGCAGTCTCAGGTCCCCGGTGGAGTGTAAGCCTCCCTGAGGACAGGGGGCTAGTCCATCTTTATTATTTTATTGTCAGCACCTAGCCATGCATGAGTATGTCAGCTCACTTATTTAGGTGTTCACTTATTCATTCACCTATTTATTGTTTTCTAATTTTCATTCATTCATTGATTCATTCATTGATGAATGAGCTCTTAATAAATGTGGAATAGAACTGAATCTCTGAGTATAAGGAGTCTGAAGGGGTCACCAGGAGCCCCAGTGCCTTCTCACTGGTTCCCATCCTGATCTCAAATTTGAAATTTAAGATGACTATTTTTTCTTAGCAGCTAGCATTTAGGGTGCTAGCAGATTTAGCCTCAGGACACTATTTAGACATGTCTAAATGTTATCATATCTCTCACTGTTCTGTTTACAAGAAGCCACTTCTTCAAGCATGCTGACTTGTGCCTTGAGAAGTGGGATTAGGAATTTAGCTTCAAGGAGCAAACAAATAACAAGTCTCAGTAAAGGGTCCCTGAACATCCATCTCTTCCTTCCCTCTTGGACAATAACCCGATCCATAGCCTTCATGGTTACCATCAATGCAATCCATTGCCACGGTGATCTAAACCCTGTGATACTTCCAGGGTTTATAACATGCCAGGAAGGCATCATCCCTAATCAGAGTCATTCCTCTATGTGTGAGCAACATCAGCCAAGATCCAAGTCCAGAGATGAGTGGAAGAGACCCTCTGGTCTGGGGGCTCGATAGGAAAAGTATAGGCCAGTGTTTGTCTTCTGTTCTAGGGCTACCTACCCTTGGTGCCATCACTGTCCCCACAGTTGGAAACAACGCAGGAGTTTTACTTTACGAAAGCAGCTCCACCTAAGCTTCTTTGGGACTCAGTTTCTCTACATGTGAAGTATTTATATATTATATTATAATATATACATTTATATATTATATAAATATCATATTCAAATAATATATCACCATAAATAATAAAAATATAAAATAGATATTATATGAGTATAAATATAGTGTATTTATAAGTATTATATATTATATATATTATATATTTATATGTAATATATATTTTCTTAAAATATTTTATAATAATATGTAAATAAATATATATCTAATATATAGTTATATATTAGATATATATAGTACTATATATCTCACAGTGATGGGTATGGGAGTTAATTACAAGACTGCAGTAAAGTGTGGAGGAAAGCCATCATCTATGCCTCATCAACAAGGCTTCATGATTCCTACTGCCTGGCAAAGGGTCCTGCATATAACAGGTGTGGTAATGTTAATGCTAGACTGTGGTAATGTGGTAACGGTGATGCTAGAAAGAGCACTGACTTAAGTTAAGACCTAGGAGTTAAGACCTAGGTTCTAATCCTGCTTCAGACACTGGCTTTGTGACCCTAGGCACATCACTAAATGCCCTCATCTGTAACACAAAGGGGTTGGACTCAGCCTCTAAGCGCCATTCTAACTTTAAATTTTTAAATTACGACTTCCCCATGGCTACAGAGGTCACAGGCTGGACTTGAACCCTGGCTTTCCTAATGAAATACAAGTAGCCAAAATTCCCCTTCGAACAGGGTCATTACTTGGAAATTTATATTACCAGTGGGTGTTTTAGCATTAATACTCACAAAAAACATCTCATATTTAAACTGCCTTATATTTAGTGCCATATTACTGGGGCAAAAACAAACTAAAAAACTCCAGCCAGCCTCAAGAATTCTACAACCATTCCCCCAAACAAAACAGCTGGAAAGGGGCTCCTTTGTGAAGAGCAAAGCTGCAATCAGAAAACAGCCTTCATTTCCAGAAAATGATTACATTTTAATTTATTCCCTGGCCTGTTCTAGCTCTGCCCCCAGCAATGGAGCAGAGAGCCAGGCCCCAATAAAACAGCTCTGTACACATTTGAATCCCCTTATTGTTGGCTCTCAGCCTTTCCTTTTCTAAGCTAAATGACACCATCGTCTTTGTAACCTCTCGACTACTGCTGTGCCCTAACCCTGAACCCTGTCCAAGCTCTGAGATTGTACGTTCCTGGACAGAACACAGCAGAGGTCTGATGAATACAGAAGAGTCCCTCTGACGTCCAGTCCTCTCATTCATGCATTTAAATGTGGTGTTCTTTCTTTTATTAAAACGATGGTACTACACCAGCTCATCCCTCGGTGTGCCCATCTTCCCAGCTGAATACTCCTTGGTCTCAGCCTCTCATGGCTGTGCCCCATTTGTGAGCTGGGCTGGTCTTTTTGACTCCGTTTTGATTCATGAACAGAATGTTCCTGACCAGCAGCTCATGGCAAGACACACAAATAGTCACAGGATCACAGCCTTGGAAGGGATCTCTGAAGACACTCAGTTCAACTGATATCTGAAGAAAGACTTCTATAATCTTTATGACCAAGGGTGATCTGGGCTCCAAGGCGGAGGTGGGGGGGGGGCGGGACTCACTACCTCCCCAGGCAGTACACACTTGATAAAAAGGTCCCTTTGGCCAAGTTTTCTATTCCATTGTCTGAAAATTTCCATGAAGTCCAGTTTGATGTCATGCTCATTGCATCACTGACAGGGTGAGGGGCTATGATGATTTCATGTACGTGTTTTGTTTTGTATACAGATGTCTCATCTCTCAACAAACTGTAATTTCTTCTTAATTCTTTGGAGTTCTGAGCAGAACATTGTATTCCACACCACCCAGATGGAGAAATTAAAAGAATAATGTGTCGAATGCTCAGTGAATTACCACCAGTAATAAATGATAACTAATGGGCTTCTCTTTCTTCTGGGCCAACCACTCACCCTTAGTAATCAGAGACAGCAAAATAAGGAAAAATGCATAGATGGTGGTATGTCCGTTAGGGCACAGGTACTTAATCTGAGGCTCAGGCCAACTACTTTTGGTTTTAACATTTTGATAACTGCATTCTAGCTTTGTGATCCTAGGTATTCTACGCATTTAAAAAATCATATCGAAGAATGGGGTGGATTATCTCGCATAAAGGTGGCAAGAGGAAGCAGTTCTGTGGGAGGAGGGGAGAGGGCAGGTGAGGGGGGAATGAGTGAACCTTGTTCTCATCAGATTTGGCCTGAGGGGGAATACCATACATACTCAGTTGGGTATCTTACCCCACAGGAAAGAAGAGGGAGGAAGATAAAAAAAAAAATAAAAGGGGGGGGATGATGGAGTGGAGGGCAGATGGGGGTGGAGGTAATCAAAACAAACACTTTGGAAAGGGGACAGGGTCAAGGGAGAAAATTCAATAAAGCAGGATGGGTTGGGAAGGAGCAAAATGTAGTTAGCCTTTCACAACATGAGTATTGTGGAAGGGTTATACATAATAATACATGTGTGGCCTAGGTTGAATTGCTCAACTTCTTAGGGAGGGTGGGTGGGAAGGGAAGAGGGAAGGGAATTTGGAACTCAAAGTTTTAAAATCAGATGTTCAAAAACAAAAAAAGTTTTTGTATGCAACTAAAAAATAAGATACACAGGCAATGGGGCGTAGAAATTTATCTTGCCCTACAAGAAAGGAAGGGAAAAGGGGATGAGAGGGGAGGGGGGTGATAGAGGGGAGGGCTGACTGGGGAACAGGGCAACCAGAATATAAGCCATCTTGGAGTGGGGGGGAGGGTAGAAATGGGGAGAAAATTTGTAATTCAAAATGTTGTGAAAATCAATGCTGAAAACCAAATATGTTAAATAAATAAATTGCATTTAAAAAAAAAAAAGATAAACCAAAAAAAAAAAATCATATCGAGAGGGGCTTCACTACCAGGGGTGGGGAACTAGGGTTCTGAGGCCATATGTGGCCCTCTAGGTCCTCAAGTGTGGCCCTTTGACAGAATCCAACTTTGAGGTTTTCAGGTCACATGTGGCTTTGAGGCTGCAGGTTCCCCACCCCTCCTAGACTGTCAAAGGGTCATGACACCCCCCAAAAGAATCCCTCCTCTTGAATGACAAGATATATCTCTGTAAGGGATGCTGAATGCTAAGTAAGAACAGAAATGATATCCAACTGAATGCTGAATTAGGGTTCTGAGCCCTTAGGGGTTATCGTGGGTGCATATGCTAAATCTTGCATTAGACAGTCTTTCATCTCAACTGAATGGTTACAAAGAGCTGATGAACATACATTTAGAGCTGGGAAAGGATCTCAGAGATCTTTTACAAATGAGGAAAGTGAGACCAGTGAGGTTAAGTGATCTGTCCGTGGTCAGACAGAAGGAAATGTCAGATTTAGGCTTGGTGCCCAGGCCTTTTGGATCCTCCCATTACACTGTACCATGAAGGGAACACATGGAAATTTTAGAAGATAAGAATATTGAAGATGAGCAAAAAAATTGCATTATTTTTTATCTCTATCCATGAAAGAAGCCAATGATGATTTACAAAATTATCAGCAGGAGGGGTACATGTTGGACCTCGGGGCATGTTCACCTGGTCTCCTAATGCATAGCAGGAGGTTTCTGTTTTTCTCCCCAAATACTGAGATCACCCCAACTGTCAAACAGGCCAATGATTTGGAAACTAGCACTGTGAGTGAACAGAACACAATTAGTATCCATTAAGACTTCTGGACCGAAAACTTTTTTAGCATAGTATCTAAACAACTCGTGGTTATATCCAGGTTCTTCCGTGGACACCAGACTGCTAAGACCAGGGGGGCTGCCTCTGTGCGCCCTCCTGGTGTTGGTTATGACATGCCCAGGGGAGTGTCCCCATCCTTCTTTGTTTTGTTTAACTGACCAGACCTCTGATTTCAGGGGTATAGGGAAACTCTCGACCCAAGAACCACCCTCTACTGGTACAGACTAGCTCCTGCCCTGCCAATTTTAACCTTAGCTGGAGTAGTTAAGTGACCTGTCCAGGGCCACACAGCTGGCAGGTGTCAGAGCAGGAAGCCAGCTCTCCATTCATCATGCCAGGCTTGTCTTACACCAGGGAAACCCACTGCCTCCTCTTCTCAGAAGCCCCGACTCCCTCCAAGGCTCAGGTGAAGTGCTGTGTCCTCCACGGGCCCTATCTCCCCCCTGCCCTGTTATTTGTGTGTACATATACACATATGCATGAATATCAAATTTACTTAGGTTTATAGATTCAGAGCTGGAGGGGGCTCCAGAGGCCCTCACTTGACAGATGAAGGTCTGAGGCCAAGGTAATTGGCTATATACATGCTGCTTTCTCCCACTAGGATGTAAATGTCTTGAAACATAGGCCTATTTTTTTTTCTTTCATGTCCCCAGCATACAGCACAATACCTGGTATGCTACAGGTGCTTAATAAATGTGGGTTGGAATAAATGATCGAAATACACCCTGAGCTTGCAGGAGGGTATGAGGTTCTGGAGACTAATTTAGAGATATGACTGTGAATGGGCAAAGTATAGGAAAAACAATGGGATTTATAGGCTGGGAATGGGGACCATCTCAACAGGTGGAGGCTGATGAAGTTTGTCAGGAGCCTGGATTGGTGCCCTTTTCACAAAGATGACTCCCAATAAATATTTGTTGAATAAATGACTGTAAACACTAGTTTACTTCTGTTGCTAATGACAGCCCATGTGGAGGGTAATCTTGAGACAATTTTAACAGTGAAGAGAAAGGTCAAGGAATCCAGGTGCTTGTCACTGGCTCAGTGTTCACCTTGTACAACTAGTGTGTGCCAGCTTAAACAACAGGCCAGGGCCTGAGCTGCACCAGACCAGTCGTTCAGAACAAGGACCATGCAACGGCCATGAAATCCAGCTAGATGCTATACTCTGACTGATGACGTCTGACAGTCATCTGTATACTGTATGGGCATTTGCTATGCAGGGTGAATAGAGGCAGCTTTGAGTTCAAATCGCTCCTCTGATCCTTAGGAGGGTATGACTCCATCTGTACATGCCTCAGGTAACTCTGTAGGACTTATCTACCAAGCCACAGAAAGGCTGGTGGAAAGAATTCCCAATGAAATCCCATTTCCTTGAGGTTCCCACATGCAGAAGAAATAGGTCCATTCTCCAGATTTGGTTCTTTTTCAGTAAGACAGACCTTTTTTTAAGGTGACATAAATATAAAAACTTACAGCCCCAGGGACATTTGCAGAAGTATGCTAGCCACTGTTCCATAAACCATTGAGTGTGGGAGCAGGTACACACATCACTGCTTGTTTATCTTGGTTCTGGTTACACTGTCCTCATGCTGACACATTTCAGTTCCCTCCGGGGCATGCCCTTTATCCTCAATGATGGAGGGAAGCCAACATTTTCTA
The DNA here is from genome assembly GCF_011100635.1 of Trichosurus vulpecula. Classification (NCBI taxonomy): domain Eukaryota; kingdom Metazoa; phylum Chordata; class Mammalia; order Diprotodontia; family Phalangeridae; genus Trichosurus; species Trichosurus vulpecula. The sequence continues at coordinate 246,579,644 of NC_050576.1, read as the reverse complement.
CAGACACCAAGGGCAGGTGCCTGGCATTACCAGAAGCAGGTGCCCCAAACAAAGGAGGGCCGTCAGTCAGTGAGCATTTATGAGCACCTATCACATGCTGGGGGAGGTCAGAGTTCTATTGTATCTTGCTCTGGTGTAACCACATCTGAGTTCTATGTTCAGTTCTGGCTATCACGTTTGAGGCAGGATACTGATGGCTTGAAGCATCCTGAGGTCAGGAAGCATAGGAAGGGAGGGGACAAGATATCATGCCATAAACAGATTGGTTGAAGGAACTGGAGGTTGTTGATCTTAGGGGAAGATTTGGGCGGGGAGGGGCAGTCAGGAGAGAAGTCTTTTAAGAACACGATGGGCTGCCCATCTGAAAGGGCTCCTAGAATTATCTGCAGAGAGCAGAACCATGTAAGAACAATGGGGGAGAAAATTGAGGTTTAGTATTAGTCAGCATGGCAGGGCTGGAATGCCCATGCCTGGAATGCTCCGGCTCTCTCTCGGCTTTCTTCAAGAAATTCCACTCAATTCCACTTTCTGCACCTTCCCTATCCCTCTTACCCCCCTCTCCCATAAGCATCTTCCCTCTGAGATTACCTTCTAACTATTTGTTTGCATGCTATCTCTTCAATTTGAATGGGAGCTCCTTGAGGACAGAGACTACAATTGTCTTTGCTTCTCCACCACTTAGGACAGTGTCTGGTGGCTTAATGAATGCTTGCTGGCTGCCTGGTGTCAGGGCAATGATAGCTGTCCAGATGTGGAACAGACTCCTTTGAGGAACAGTTAGTTTCCCATTATTGATCAATCAAGCCTTCCAGGGGAGGTTGAATGAGATGAGATTCTAGGAACAATTGGGTAGAAGACTTTGAATTGACCCTGATCTGAACACATCATTGCCTTCTTCAAAAGTCTTCAGGTTTCCCTATTGCTCCTAAGATAAACAACAAAATCTTCAGCAGGGCATCTGAAGCTCTCCATAATATGGTTCCTGCCTACCTTTCTAGCTTTTTGTCCACCACATTTCTCCTGTTTAATATGCTTTCTGTTCTAGTTACATGGGACTGCTGGTCACCCTGTGCATGCAATATTCTCTCTCCAACACAATATCCTATTTCTCATCTGTGACCCCCAAGAATTTTTAGCTTCCTTCAAAGCACACCTAAAGGACCACCCTGCCAGACAAGGCCTTTCCCGATGGATGAATTTTTCCCACTGGAAATTCCTTTCTATAACTTAATATTTGCTTACAAGTGTATATGTTGTATCCTCCAACAGAACACAAATGCTTCAGGGGCCATGGCTGTCCTGTTTCTGCCTTTGTATTTCTAGCACCCAGGACAGCACCCTGTCCAAGTAGGTGCTTGATTAATACATTTTGAATTGAACCGAACAGAACTGAAGTCTATATGAAATCAAATGTTGGTAATCTCTATATTTCCTCCAGTCTAGTACTGCCTCTGTAACCCGTCTATAATTTTTAATATCATCAAATGAAAGTACATTCCAACAGTTAATTCTACTGACATACCTGTGGTGATTAATAAAATTCAAATGAAATGGTAGATATTACTGAAATGTTGAATTTGACAGCAAATTGTAGCCTGGGGTCCCATAAGGAGGCAAACTAAATTAGCAGAAAAGGAAATTCTAACCTGAGTTGTGCGCATCTGTTCCTGATAGATGTTTTGCTACCATAAAGGAAAGAGGATTAAAGCCAAGAGACATTTTTTGATATCTTCTTGAAAATTTATTTATCTACTTCAGCCATATAATTCTAAGATTTCCAAAATTCTTTATTCTTATTACTTTTGGCTTTTTTTTTTTGAGGAAGGGTTTGCAATGTGTAGTATGTGCACATAACACACATTTCGTAGTATATCATTCAAAGAAAACTCATAAAGGAGGGGGTTGGATAACTGGACATGGCAATTCATGGACTCCTCATATGTCGATTCTGGATTAGTCCACCTTACTTTTTGGGGTACTTTATCAGAGAGGATCATGCAACTGGAAGGGACCTTAGTGACTATCTAGTTAGACCAATGCTCTCATCTTTACAGATGAAGAAACTCAGGCCCAGAGACAGTGAAATATGCTTCCTAAGGACACAGGGTAGCAAAAGTAGGAATTCAAATTCAACTCATCGGAGTCTAAGAATGGGGTGGCTGGTGGTGTGGTGGATACTTGCTGGGCATGTCACATCTGCCTTGGGTTTTTTCCTCTGTAAAATGAGAGTGATAGCACCTCCCTCCCAGGGTTGTGAGGATCAAGCAGGATAATATTTGTAAAGTGCCTGGCACGCAGTAGGTGCCATGTAAATGTTTATTCCTTTCCCCCTCTATCCTTTGCATGTTCATGCTGCCTCCCTGGAAGCTCAAAATAGAAACCCCAGCTCCAGTTCTGTTCGGGGTACCTGAGGTGGCTTTCCTAATCTAGAAACCAGATCTTAAAATTTATTCCTTTTTCTCACACTTTCAGTTCGTTCTTATTCTTTCTGATCAGAAAGGTCAGGGCAGACGGTGGTGACGTGGACAGAGCAAAAGGAATTAAGAGTCAGCAGCAATGATGGCCACCATGGGGCCATCTTAGCTCGGCGGGGGTGCTCCATGATTCTTTGTGTTTTCACTTACTTTGGCAGGATCCACGATGACTGGATTATTCCTCTTATCCCCAAACCAGTTTAGGTTTGTTCCAATTTAAGATTTTTTAAATTGGCATGATCAATTATGATAGCACAGCACATGCAGATGCAATCTTATTTTTTACAAAGACTATTTTTGTTCTTGATTTAATAAAGAATATCTGTTAAGGGATTTTGACATGTCTAATGGAAATGGAGCTGATCTAAAACAAACATGGGTTTAAAATAAGCATCCAAACTTGGCCCCACTGAGTTCTCCTGAATAACAGAAAGTCTGTTCCAACATTTGGTCAGAACAGGGAGAAAAGTCAAAGGTTCTAGGAGGTTGCTCTGGCCTCGTCCTACCTTGGCCAGATCAGCACTGGATGTTACAGACAATTCCAGAACTGCTCCTTGAATCTTAGCACCTATTTGTTTATTCAGAACCATGGAAAAGCAATAAATCAAGTCAAAGGATCTAGGTTCAAATCCTGATCTTTGACACTTGCTTAGGTGTGACTTTGGGAAAGTTACAACCTCCCTGGGCCTTAGATTTTCTCATATGTAAAAAGACAGGGTTAAAAAAAGAGATGCTTTGCTCCCAGCTCTAGATGTATGGCAGTGTGTGGTTCAAATCCATTCAACAAGTATTTATTAAGTGTCTTTCATATGCTGGGAACTTTGCTAGGGATACACAGGCAAAAATGAAACAGTGGCTGCCCTCAAGAAGCTTATATTCTATTATGTGGTTACATAAAAAAAATCTAAGAAAGTCACTTGTTAATTTAACATACTAAACATAAAAGGCTCCATAGGCTGGGCTAGATGGCCTCTGGGGTCTTGTCTGACTCTGAGATTCTGTGCATCAGAATCCATAACAAACACGCTCATAAATAGTATTCTCTATTACAACTCAAAATATGAAGAAAGGACTATGTGTTTCTAGCTTAAAAAACATCAAACTCACACAAAAGATGCTGTTAAAATGTAGTCATTCAGACATTTAATCAGCGGACATTTATCAGGCGTTTACTATACATATCTAATCCCTGCCTTTAAGAAGCGTCCAAATAATTTCAACAAAAATTCCTCTATTCAGCATCCACCCATCCATTCATCCATTTATACCTGATACTTCTATTACATTCCATTTAGCTATCTACTTGGGCTGCTGCACCATCTGCCAGCCCTACCAACTTCCCGAGAACAAAACTCCTTTCTACAGTCACCTCTCACCTACATGTTTTGTCTTTTTCCTTTTAGAATGTAAGCTGTCTGAAGGCAAGGATTCTCTCTTTAAGTCTTGGAATCTCTAGCACTTAATAGGATGCCTGGTACCTATTGTGTACTTAATAAATGCCTTTCCATTGCTTTCTTCATACATTGGCCTCCTGGCTATTCCACAAACAAGACATTCCACCTCTTGACTCTGGGTATTTTCTCTGGCTGTGTTCCGTGCCTGGAATGCTCTCCCTCATCATCTCCTGGCTTCCTTTAAAATCCCACCTTCTACAGGAAGCCTTTCCTAACCCCTCTTAATTCTAGTTGCCTTCCCTCCATTAACTTATTGCCTGTTTATTCTGTATGTAGCTTGTTTGTATGTGTTTGTTGGCTTGTTGTCTCCCCTGTTAGATTATAAGCTCCTTGAGGGCAGGAATTGTCTCTGGCTTCTTTTTGTATCCTTAGCACTAAACACAATGCCTGGGACACAGTAGGCATTTAATAAATGTCTACTGCCTGACTGACTCATTCATTCATTCCTACAAGTTTCCATTTTTAAAGCCACAAAGTTAGATATAATCCCATTGCACTTACGGCATTACCTCCCACTGAGGAGTTGGGATCTCACCATGGTTTTATTATTATAAAATCATTTTAATAACTAAATTTAATAAAGTAATAATAAGAATCAAACTTGTTTTAATAATCAATAAACCTGATTATTAAAATAGTCATCAGATGCTTCTGTTTTTACTTGCTTCATGAATTCAATACTCACTGCTTCATCTTCTCTTGGCAAAAATTATTTTAAGTGTCACTTCCCCTGTACAATCAAATGGTACATTCTTTATTCTACTTTTAGACCCACACCTTAAAACATCGTGTATAAGTTACTGTTTGCTGATCAACAGAAGGCAGGACAGTACATGTTGTACTTGACTTAAATGCCATTTTTCCATGTACCTCTGCGGGCTTTAATTATTTCTCAGGAAGTAAGGGCAGCAAATATACAGCCATTTTAGGAAACAGAACAGCAACCTTCATCGGTCAACCAGTGGCTCATAGTAGTACCTATTTAATGTTCACAACAAAACCAATTCACCAGAGAGGAAATTCTGAAGCCTCCATCTGAGTGCAAAGTTGTGGATGAATCAGCATTTACACCTCCCAGAGGTGGCTGAAGCGAAGTCACCTCGCCTTTAAAGGTCACACCTAAGCAGCACAGATGTTGAGTAAATCAGGCTGCCTTTTCAATGTGTAAAAAAACAATTACCGTACTTTGAGATGTAAAATCGTTTTTCCTGGAATCGCTTGGAAAGTATAGAAAGCCAAGCGAAAAGCTTTAAAATTTACAAACATGAAATGAATATAGTCTTTGAAAATAGATTAAGTATGAAATGATGCCCTGAGAAGTTTCCCATCGTTGCATCTTATAATGCATTTTTTTCATGGTATGAAAATGGTACAAATGCTACTGGTGAATAAATAAATAATGGAGGGAAATGCTGCCACTGATGCCAAGATCATTTCTTAAAAGCACCTAAGAAAAATCTATTGCTCTTTAGGTTTGTGACAGAGAACCCCTCAATATCTATCACTTTTTTCTTGGAAAATGGAGAAAAATGGAGGTAATGTTCTTTTTGAAATACTTCCAATTTGCTGGGCGATGTAATGAACTGTACAGAATGTTAACAGTGAAGTGAAACACGAAGTTATGTTGTTTCCCCCCCTCCCCTTGGAACCCCTATCCCAATGAATGGTGAAGCCCTATAGTGTACGTATTACTGTTGTTGCTTAGTTGTTTCAGATTCTCCTTGATCCCATTTGGGGTTTTCTTCGTAGAGACACTGGAGTGGGTTTGCCATTTCCTTCTCCAGCTCATTTTACACATGAGGAAACTGAGGCAAACAGGGTTAAGTGATTTGCCCAGTGTCACACAGCTTTGAACTCAGATCCTTCTGACTCCAAGCCTAGTGCTCTATCCACATCTAGGGCACATTACCGATGAATGATACTTGTTGGACATTAGGTGTAAAAGGCTGACAGTGCCGCTTGTCATTAACTAGTTCTATGAGAATCTGATTGTAGGCAAAATACTGATGCTGGGGCTCAATTAATCCCCTAAGGACAAAGTCCAGAACCTAAACAATACTGCAAAAGGGAGTTTGTAACACAAGTCTGACTATCTCTTTCCCTGGCACCAATATCTTCAGAAGCAGCTAGGTGGTGTAGCAGATAGAGCGGCGGACCTAGAATCAAGATGATCTGAGTTCAGATCCAGCCTCAGACGCTTACTAGCTGGGCAAATCATCTAACCTCTATAACCTTGTTTTGTTCATCTGGAAAATGGGAATGATATTAGCACCCACTTAGGTGTAAAACATGAATATAAGATATATATGTTAAAATGAGAATATAAAATTTGTAAACTGCTTTGCAAACCTCAACACAGTATATAACCACTATTATGATTACTGTCATATTGTCTTTAGAATAAAATGCAAACTCCTCTTTTTCTCATTTAAATCCCTTCAGTATAAAAATATTTTTAGATACTAACATACCCAATATTTACCTTTCTAGTTTCTTCACTGACCACTGCCCCCTCCATATTATCTACATTCTGGTGAAACTGACTTAGTCATGGGGGAGGCGGGGAGATCCGCCCTAGAGGAGGTAAGCCAAAGGGTCCCTGTGGAGGGCGCAAGCAATGAGAACAGCTGGTCATCTGGGAGGTAGCAGGTTCCACACTGATTCTAAGAACCAAGTCCCCGTGAGGCTGTTAGTCCGTCTGGACTAGTGGACAGATCCAGAGGCCCCAGGGCTGTACAGGTGTAGGGAATGCGCAAACATGGGAGTTTTCTTACCTGTTTGTATTCGGATTCTCTTCCAACTAGCACTTGCAGGATGTAATTAATGGGATCTCCTCTCATCGGTGGTACCGTCTCCCATGAAATCTCACATGTGTTTCCCTCTAACTGCGTCACTCGAGGTGCTGAAAACAAAATGGCAAACGAAACCATGGGCAGGAGACCTCGACATTCAGAATGGTGTTTTACTGGCTAATCCTTAATGACCTACTCTTCTGAGGAGAGATTTAGTATTTTATACTAAATAGGATTTAGTATTCCGTAGAGAGTGGGGAGTCAAGATGCCAGGGTTCCATCTTGCACTTGGTCATTGGTGGTGTAACCTTGGAGCAATCACTTCTAAGGCCCCCTCCTGCCACATTGTCAAAATGTGGGGACTGGATTAGAAGCGGAAAGGAAATGAATTTGTGCTTTCATTGGCATGGGGAATTCCCAGGGGAGAAATCTCTGCCAATGCAGATCAGTATCTTCTCTATAATTTGTAGAAGTGGTGTCCAGGATTGAATATGGTAGCCCAGGTATGATCTGCCCAGGCCAGAGTACAGTGGCGCTCTGACCTCCTGACTCTTGGTATTACACATCTTGTAATAGAGCCTAAAATACAATCATTTTTGGGGGGGGTGCCTTCCAGTCCTACCTAGGCACACTTCAAGAATTGCTGTGGCAGAAAAAATAAATAAATCTCTGCCTTTGGCTAAGCCTCTGGTGAAAAGGTTCTTCAACCTTGGCCAGACTCCAGATAGAAGGCTTTGGTTTATATCTAGACTCCTACCAGAAGCTTCTAGAGCTTGGGCACACAGCCTATCAGGGCCTGCAGCTTCAGGATCCCAGGGCCAGGGTGCAATGAGATGAGAGCAGTGCCTCTGGACCTGGGTTCAAATCATCTCCCTGATGCTCACCATCTGTGTGGCAACTTAACCTCATTTTCCTCATCTCTAAAATGAAGGGCTTGGAGCAGATGCCACCTTAGGTCTCTCTTCCAGCTCCAGATATAGTCTCTGACTTTAGGCGGGGGTGGGGGGGAGGGCATCCAAGTTTAAAAATGTCATTGTGGGTTTTGCTTTTCTCCCTGATATTTGAGGGCGTGGGGTAGTATGTCACAAGCCTTTCACTTTGACTCCATCTCTGCCCCTGGTGGCTGTACATCCCACACCTCTCAGATTCCGCTTCCCAATCTGCAAGGACTGGAAGAAGCAAATTTGCAAAACCCATCTCACAGGGTTGTTAAGTGAGGGCACGTGTGTAAAGTTTTGTAAGAGCAAAGGCTTATTCTTTTTAACTCACATGTTTATAAATGAGGCTACTGTCCAGGTTACATTAAAAGCCCAGACTGTTAAAGCATCTCCTCCCCTCGCTGCCCCAAGCACACCCACAGAGCAGTTACACTGGCAGAGGCGGCTGACCACTGATGACTGATAATGCTCTTTTAATGACAGGACAGCCCATTCTCCAGGGCAAGCCATGCCAGGGCAGCCTGGCCCGGCGAAAGACAAATGTCCTTTCTGCTCAGTTTTATAATGTTTTATCAAGGAAAACTAGGGAGAAAGACTGATAAATAGCGAGTGCCCAATGACACCCAGCAGAAGCTTGGCACAGGGCTTATTGAACAACACAAAGTGTCAATGAACAGACTATACCTTTCTCAGCTGAGCAAAGCTTAACATTTAGCCAAGGGCCCTGGAGTCTCCATGGAGGCATAGCAGAGGGATGGAGCCCTTCTCCCCCAAAGCAGAAGCAGAATAGAGTGAGTCTTGAGGGCCCTGGGGGCTGCCTCCTGCTCCTGACACCAGTTCCCATCCACCACAGACATACAATCTTGCCTTCCCCTTCCCCCTCGATAGAATGCAAGTTCCTTGAGGGCAGGGATCATTTCATTTGTGTCTCTGGATCTTTAACACCTGACTGAGTGCCTTGCTCACAGTAGGAGCTTAATACATGCTGACTGTCTGTCTGGCTTGAAGGACTTAGGACACTTGTCCTAAACCTCATAACATTTTAAATGTGGCAGGATCCATTGAGATCACTTGCCATTTTGTACCTTCTTTTCCCACTATTTAATTCACATCTTTTTACAGATGTCTTTTAAGCCTCAGAGCCCTGGGCCCCAAGTGAGGAGATCTGGGTTTCAATCCTAACTGACTCTTCCTAGATCTAGCCACTTGACCTTGGATGACAGGACCCATACATCATGCCTCGCAGGCTGACAGAGAGGATAGCTTGTCTTATGCTTCAAGCACTAGAGAAATGTGAATGACTATTAGCATTATCAGTCTGGTCTAGATGTAGCCAACGGACCCATCTCAAAAGGCTTCGGAGGAGGGAAAATCCCCATCTGGGTGTCCCTTCCTTACAGAATGTTTATGTAAGTATGGAAAAAGTCATAGGCAAGCTAGAAGCAGAAAATAAAGGTTGTATTACAGCTTCCTGGTCAACTTGAGAAGGCTAATACCAATGCTTAATGCCAGCCAACTGTCATTCATTTCTAACCTAAAACTTTGCTATTTCTCTGAAATTCATTTCTTCTTTTTTTTCCCTGTCACCAGCAGGAATAAGAACAGAAGGCTACTGTCTTATTTGAGACCAATCAATCAAGCCACGTGCATTTATTAAATGCCCCCTGTTGTCAGGCACTGTGCTGGACCCTGGATGTTCAAAAAAAAAAAAAAGAATGAAATGCGTTTACTCTCAAAGCATTTATATACTAATCCTATGATAATTTCTGTGCTTTAAGGCAGCTGTTGCTGTCTTCTCTAATCGCAGCAGAATGGAAGTTTCTTGAGGTCATGGGTTATATGTTTTGTCTTTGTATCTTCACAGTGCCTGGCACACAGCAGGCACTTAATAAATGCTTAAAAATTGAATGGAATTTCTGAAGATGACTTCTTTGGTCCAGTCAGTCATGGTTTCCAAGGCTTCTCTTTGGTGGTCCTCATTGGAATTTAGAAGGTTTTAGGAGAGAATTCAGCATCCTACTCTAACTCCCAATGATTCCCTTGGAAGTCTGCAAGGAAGGCACTTGTCTACAAACCTTTGATGGTAGGCGGGATGCATTTGGTTGTGCTGAAGGTATATGTCTCTGAGAAGGGCCCTTCCCCCGCATCATTCACCGCTTGTATTCTGAAGGTGTAGCAAGTGAACTCTGTTAATCTCTGTACCTTGTAGGTGTGGCTCGGTCCTCGGTAAATTGGGATGAACCTACATAAAGAAGACAAAAGAAATCAGATATTAGCATAATACTCAGTCACAGAACCATAGCCTGAAAGATGACAGGGTCGTCAGGACTTCTGGTTCAAACTCATTTCTTTACAGATAAGGAAACTGAGGCCCTGAGGATGAAGAGACAGCATCATAAGAACGTAGATTTAGAGTTGAAAGAAGTTAGCTAGCTAGTCCAACCTAAATTAACATTTTTTAGATGAGGAAACTGAGGTCTAGAGAAATTACAAACGACCATCAAATGGAAAAATTTGTTAAATGCTTTGCCTGGCACACAGTAGGTGCTTAATAAGTGCTCACTTCCTCCTAAATCCTTTCTTCTCTGGTAGGAAGTAGGTTGCATTCTGTATTGACTTAGGCTTTATTAATGTGTCCTTTCATAATATTTGTATATTTTATGGGGTAGCTGCATCTCTCTAATTCCATCGGAAATTACCTGCTTTTAACACACTCCCCTTTATGCACAGGCCTGCACACCTTGTCTGGAATGCCCTTCTGCTCACCTCCTCTTTCCTAGGGGAAATCTTCCAGAATCCCCCCAGGTTTTAATGCTCTCATCCTCTTCAAATTACTTGCACAAATTAATCTATATAAATTTATAAAGCTCCCCTTCCTTCCCAAGCAGAAATTAAACTTCTTGAAGGCAGGGCTTGGTCTTCATTTTAATTTTCTTACTGCAATGCACACAATAGGTGCTTAATAAATGCTTGTTGGAATGACATAGATTGTTCTACACTATAAAATCTCCATTAAGCAGAAGTTGTATGAGTGGGTGTGCCATGTTGGACTGCATTGTCTAGGAAGGAGAAATGCATCTAGAATATCCCCTTCGATTGCACCCAAAGGTCCAATTACTTGATTCTCAATTATTTGATAAGAAATCAATTATTTGATTCTCTTTGCCTCACCAGCAAAGACATACTCAGGAAGGATTATAATAGCACCTAATGGAGAAAACGTTAACATGCTCTCTATTGTATAATGATACACATTAGAAAGCAGAGACAAATACTGTGTGGGATCATGGCCTGGTGGGGCTGTTTCGGGCTTTTTAATATCTCCATAAGATGGGTTTTGAAAGGAAAAGAGATAACAGTTAATTCCATTCATTCCAGGGGCTCATTCTAAGGTCGGTTACAATGCGATGTTTAGTCATTTTCTAAATTCCACTTTATGAACATCTCACAGGATGCTTTAACTGTGGTATTTTCAACTGAACTGCGCAACGGATGAAATAGTCAATTCCCACAAATTATGAAAGGGTTTAAGTGGATTCACTGCTTATGCAATCCTACTAATGTCTGGTATGGTAAGCGAGCCACTAGACCTGGAGTCAGGTGAGAACTGGGTTCAAATTCTGTCTCTTATTCTTACTAGCTATGTGGCTATGGACAATCTACTTTAATCCTATGGTCTTCATTTTCCCTATCTGTAAAATGGATGCAGCACTCTCCACAAAGGAATGTTGTAAGGATCAAATGAGATAATATAAGTAAAGCATTTTCAAAACCTTAATGTTATGGGCAAGTTAGAGCTGACCCCTGCCCTCCTCCGACCTCCACACCCAGGGCCTGCTGAGGTAAACTCAGGGCTCTGAGATATGGGTGGAGCCAGGAGGAGGGGTCTCGCCTTTGTTGCCTCCATAGCAATTCCAGGTCTTTGCCCTGACCTGCTTGACCACATGGCACTTCCGGCTCTTTGTCTGGGCTTGCCAGAGCACATGGAACTTCCGGTTTGTTGTCTGGACTGCCTGACCACAGGGAGCTTCGGGTTAGCGTGGGAATAGAAGGGGAGGAGAGTAGGCGGGACCAGGGCAGTCCTAATGCCTACGTAACCAAAGATATAAAAGTTTTCATTGTCCGCGAGATCAGGTCCTTTGCTGGACAAAGGCCTGGGTGTTGGGGGATAACAGACCCCAACAAGTTGGGTGTTGGGGCAGAGGACCCCAACACCTTAAAATGTCACATACATGTTACTATTATAATAATCAAAATTAACATAAATACTATGTCAGTTATTATAACATTTTATTATCTTTATGCAGTTTTTATGCATTTTTTTCTCATTGTGAAATCTATCTTAGAATCATATACATGTGTGCATGTGTGAAACTGGACAAGCAATTTCTTTCATTCTAAAGTATAGCCTATTCTTTCTTAAGTCTGCAAGAAAACATTTCAAAGACAAAAAGATGTGCCAAATCACTAATGATAAGAAAACTCTTTCTGGGGGGATGCAAATCTGTCAGAGATCCAGTGACTCCTGACTCTAGGAAGTCCAGATTCCCAAGAAGATTTTGTTTAAAGGGCAAGGGAGGCATTAGCTCTTTGGGTCTGGCCCCAGGGCAGGGCTAGAGGAAGGAAGGAGGCTCCTCCTCTGAGCAGTCTGGAGGAAGAAGGTCACTCTGGCGGAAGAAGGTCACTCTGGCCTGCAGGCCTGGTAGGGTCACCTTCTTCCTTCTCAGTCTGACCCCACTGGCTTTGTTTTTTTCCTCTGGCATTTAGACCATCGCTGTCCTTGCTAGTGCAACTCCCACCATGTTTATAGATTTCATTAATAGCTTTTTCTCTTAAGTATTTTCAAGAGGGAAAATGAGTAAGAGACTTTTTAGATCTAAAGACAAATTTCACTTGCAAAATCTAGGCTTATCAAATCAGAGTATTTCAGTGTTCAAACACATACATCCAAGCTCATTTTAGATTATTAGTCTTCTAATTTTCCATGTTTATTGTATCTTTCCCTTTCCAGCCCAAGAAATCCACTTCTTCCTCAGGGCAGACAATTTTCATTGCTGGAAAAGGTTATGACTATCCTAAGAAACCCACGATACCATGGGGACCAATCTGGCTCCCTGACATATTTCTGCCCCTAATGAGGACATCCCTTCTAATGCTGGAGGCTGACAGCTACTTATTAACTCACTTAAGTTCACCTGAGTTACAACTGGCAACACCAGTAAGTGCTCTTAATTATCCTGGGACCTGCAGGTAGGTAATGATGCAAGCCACGGCAGTCTGACTGCTGCATCACAGGCAGCTTGGTTTCCCACAAAACTCACTTTCAGAACAACAAATAAGGAATTCTTCTGATGGATGTTATTCATTTTACTTGTGTCTTCAATCACAGAATTACCTAGAGTCAGAAATGAAATCAGAGTCTATCCTTCTAATTACAGATAGAAAAACTGAGGCTCGTCAGGGTGGGGGGTTATAATGTGACTTGCCCAAGATCACCCTGGTACTAAGCCAAGCATCACAGGCTCACTCGATGTCTCCAAAGTCAGTGCTCCTTCCATCACGATACAATAATTTCTTTTGGTGTAAACATCTTAAATATCTGAGCCCCTATGCATGTAGAATTATACATAGTAATGGAGAGATATTACATAAATCTAGGAACATAGGAAGGGGCATTAAAAAAAATAACATGATGGAGATGCATGATTGGAAAATAAGGTGGATGAGTAGTTACTAATAGGTGGATGGTAGAATAGGCCAAGGGCCACCTAGAAAATGTCCAGACCTAGTGAGAGGAAGGCCCTGGGTGTGATGGATGGTTCCTCGCACCGATAAAAGGAAGATCTGTGAGAAAGCAGAGATGAGAATTTCACAAGATGAGAAGGCATGGATGGGTAGCAGTGCAGGAACATCCAATGTCAGTGGGGTCAATCAACCAATGCATTTGTTTGCTTGTTTCATCATTCAAAGATTCATAACAGAGACTATTTATTGAACACCCGTTACGGGTAAAGATACACTAGGTCGATCATGGGATAAAAGGAAATAGAAAATAAGAGGTCAAATCAATGATTATTTACTAAGCTTCTACTATATTCTGGGCACCGTGCTAAGTACTGGGGATACACAGAAAGTAAGAAATAAGCCAGTCCCTGCTCTCAGGGAGCTCGCAGTCCAACGGGAGAGATAATATACAAACAACTATGTACAAATGGAATACACCAGGGGTAAACTGGAAATAATTCCAAAGGGAAGGCACCAAGCCTGAGGACTGAGACTTGAAGGAAGCCAAGAAATGGAAATGAGGGGAGGGAGCATCGCAGAACAGGCTGGCCAGTGAGGATGCCTGAGGCTGAGAGATGGAGGGGTCTGGGCCAGGAGGAGCAAGGAGGTCAGGGTCACTGCACTACAGAGGCCTGGGGTTGCTAAAACCTGAATTCAAATCTGGCTTCAGGCGCTTACCAGTTGTGTGACCCTGGGCAAGTCATCCTTCCTGCCTCAGTTTCCTTATCTGTAAAATGAGGATAATAACAGCTCCTACTTTTCAGGGTTGTTGTGAGGATCAGATGAGATATTTGTAAAGTGCATAGCACGTACTAAGTGCTACATAAATGTTAGCCACTACCACCACCACCACCACCACCACCACCACCATCATCATCATCATCATTTCTACGCTTTGCAAATCATAAAGCACTATGTAAATGCTAGCTGTTGCTGCTGTCATTATTGTTATGGGGTAATGAGACTTCGGGAGGAGAGGTTCCTTGAAGCTAAGACAGTCAGGGATAATTCATAGAAGAGGCAGAATTTTATCTAGAATTTGAAGGATAAGTAGCATCCTTTGAATAACCAAGAGAAGTAGAGGTAGAAGAAGCCTGGTACAGGGGTAAGAGTGAGGGATCTGGAGCCCAAGGATCTGGGTTCAAATCTCAGATCTTACACTGCCTAAGCCCAGCAATCAATCAATCGACAAGCGTCACTTAAGCTCTCACTGTGTGCTGGCCCTGAGCTGGACTTTGGGGAAAGAAATACCAAGAACTAAAGCTCAGCATAAAAGCACAAAGATGGTCATTGCAATGGAAGGGCATCTAAGGACGCATTAACAAAGACGGCGGCACGGCCTAGACCCATGGTGGAGTCAAACTCAGATAGAAATGGGGCCCACCAACTGGTACATAAGGATCCCTGTGGGTGGCATACTGATTTAGGTTTAGAATGTGGTATCATCTATGTTTTATTGCATTTTTATTTATTTTGTTGACTAGTTCCCAATTACATTTTAATCTGGTTCTGGCTGCGCTCCTTTGACACCTCTGGCCCAGAGGGCAGAGAGCTGGCTGAACAAAGTCTTCTAGGGAAATCTGGGTTCCAGTCTGACCTCTGGAACTTGAGAGCTGTGGGATCCTGGACAAGTCACTCATTAGGACTAAGATTTCTGAGCAAATGCTCATCACTGGACATTGACAGTGAAACATAAGTGCGAGGGGAAAGGAAGTAGGAGGGATTTAAAAAAAAAACAACCCTGGGCACAGTAAAACTGGATATCTAGCCAATCATATCACACGTCCCTGTCTGGTCCACCTCTTGGCTACTTCTGTTCCAAGGTTTTAGTCTGGGTTTGTCCTTCAGTTCTACCCTCCCCAAACACACAGTGACAAATTAAAATGTCACCCCAAAATGTCCTTCTTCAGGCATAACCTTCCAATTCTTTTTCATGCCCCCAACAGGCGGAAGCAAGAAAGATCAGGCTTCTCCTTTTTATGGCCAATGTTTATGGCAAACGAGATGTTAACCTCTCTGGGAATTTCCCCTTGGGTTAATATTCCCTGTAGATTTAAGAGTCTGGGAAAGATTAAACCCATCCATCCAATAATTCAATTTCCATAAAAATCTACTTTATTTTAAATTTATAAACAAATGTAATCATTTAGGTGGCCTCTAGCCTCCCATTAGGAAGACTGAGGAGGACACATCCATTACAAGACACAGGGGTCAAATTACAAATGTCAACCAAAGGGTGAGAGCTTGGAGCAGGGGTCCAGTACAGACGCAGGCACAGGCTAGGTGGCCACGATGCCAGCTTAGGATTGGAGCTGCCTTGCTTTGAGTTATCTTGAAAAGGTCACTTTCCTTCAGGACCTGAGACTCTGGTCAATGGGGAGGCAGCAGAGTACAGTGAAAAGGGCACTGGCTCGGATTCAAATCTCACCTGATGCTTAATGCCTTCTATGTTACACTGGTAAAACCATTTAGCCTCCTTAGGGACCACTCAGTTTATTTCCAAAGGCAGGGCATTGGATTTGATGGGCTCTGAAGTGCCTTCTAACTTTACATCGATGATCCTAAGATCTTTCTATGTGTTTAATGCTTAAAATGTTGGCATCTGAATTTTCTTTCTCCCCTGGAAGTCTCCATGAGGTAGGTAGTTCAGATATTATTAATTTCATTTTACAGATAAAGCGATGAAGGAAGTTCACTGTACTTTTGGAGAGCTCTAAGTGTTAGGGATCTGCCCCTGCTAACCCCCATCAGTAAGCCTAGACTTGCCTCTTCGCAACTGGAACCCAATACTCCTAGATTTGTCCTCCAGGAAGAACATTGGTATCCCAAATACCTAGAGAGAGCTGCCATGTTCTAATATGGAGACTTCTCTTCTCCAGTTCCACTGCCTCATCTCCATGTGGCATGATCTCTTAGCCCTTCACTATTATGGACACTCTTTGGATTAGAAATGTCCTTCCTAAAACGTGGTGCCCACAGTACTCTTCATGTGGTCTGACCAGGGCAGAGAGGACTGTCACTTTGCTAGTCCTGGACACTCCGCTAGGAAATATCCTCAAGCTCCGGACCACTCTTGGCATGAGGCCAAGACAGGGACAGGGCAAGCTGACTTGGTGGGGTTCTGTTGCTAGAGTTGCAGGTTTTGCCTGTCACCCAGATCCCTTCAGATGTACTAGAAGAGGGAAATTCATTCCCTTGGCCAAGCAACCAGCTGGAAACTGGGAAGACATTCACTGAAAATAAAGATATGTCAGGGCTCTTCTCGAGGTAAAGAATTAGATTACATCCAGGACATCTTGGTCACACCAGGGCTTTGGACCCGGGTCCTCCGCTCCTCTTCCTGTAGACTATTTCACTTGGTGATCTCATCGATTCCTATGGGTCTAATGATCATCTCATCTCTAGGCTGATGATTCTGAGATCTATTTATCTAGTTCTGACCTCTTTCTTGACCTCCAGACTCTTAGACTGCCTATGGGACATCTCAAACTAGTTGTCCCATAGATATCTTAAACTCAGCATATCCCAAATTAATTCTTTCCCTTTCCTTTCAGGTTCTGAACTTCTCTATTTCTGTTGAGGGGACCACCGTGTTCCTAGTCACTCAGACTCACAACGTAGGTGTTATCTTAGACTGCCAAATCCTGTCAATTTTGTCTCTGTAACATCTCTCATACATGCTCTCTTCTCTCCTTTGCCATGGACACTGCCCTGGCACAGGCCCTTATCACCCCTTACCTGCTGCAGGAGCATCTGGTTCACCTCCCTGCCTCAAGCACTTCCTCACTCTAGTCCATTCCTCCATTCAGCAGCCAAAGTGATCTTCTTACAGGGCAGGTCTGACCACATCACCCTCTCCTCAATAAACTCCAGTGGTTCCTTCTCAGATCCAAGAAAATCAAATATGAAGCCCTTCAAGATCTGTCCCACCTCCCTTCCATCTTTGGCCTCCCATATATACTCTGCAATTCGGTGTCTTTGGCCACCATGTTGTTCCTTGTACAAAATACTCCATTATCTTCTAACATCAAGAGTTTTCACTGCCTCTCCCCATGCCTGGAAATCTCCTCCTCATTTCCACCTTCCAGCTAGAACCCCACCTTCCATGAGACATCTTTCTTAATCCCTCTTTAATGCTAATTAGTGCTTTTCCTCAATTGATCATCTCCAATTTATCCTACCTATATTTTGTTTGTAAATAGTTGTTTGCATGTTGTCTCTCCCACCGGATTGCAAATAACTTGAGAGTAGGGGCTAGCTTCTCCTTTCCTCTCTATCCCCGGCACTTAACCTGGCACACACTACAAGCTTAATAAATGCTCACTGACTGACTCAAAATCCAACATTTTTCCCACTCTACTACACTGACTATTCATCTGTTTATACATGTTTCTGATTTTATAATTCAATGAATTTCTGGGAATTTCACTGGGGTTGAGGGATATGGAAGACTTCGTTCTGTTTAACTTCTTCTCCACTGCTTAGATTTTTGGTAAAGGAGACTTTATTTTCAAAATGGTTGAATTCTAAAAAGAAAAGCAGATGGTTTAGAAACAGAACAAAGGCCCAGGAGTGCCGACTGGATTTTTTGTTCACTGCCTTGCTGAGATTTGTGATGGGACAATTTCCTGTCCTTGTAGGGACTAAAGGCAACTCATTCAGGTTGGCTCTTAGAAACAAAGTCCAACCTCCTAACCTTAGATTGTACTGAACAAAGGCAAATGCCAAGTTTTTCAAAAACACGTTTGATACTGTTGTGAATCCACAGCTGTTAATAACAGAACAAGGGTCAATTTACTTATTTTTAAGCTCAATTTTCCATTTCGCTCTGTTTTTGGTCCTTGGGATGATTTTCAGAATCTGCTGGAGAGAATTGATGCTTTGTTTCTTGGAGTATTTTGCCAGTGACTCACTCCCAGCTCAGAGGTGGGGCTTCAGGGAAAGGATAATGTCTCCGAATCAGAATACGGAGCGAGTGTGTCCAGTCAAGGCACATAGAGTTCCAGCATCCCTTTGTAAGAGCAGAGGGGAGCAGATAGAATCATTTGGAGACACCTGAGGCCGAAAGCAGCACTCCCTACCCCACCTGCCACATCACTGATCGAATCCAAGAGTGCAAATTGTACTTGACGGGCCAATGACAACTTACAACAGGCTCATCATTACAACAGGGGCTCATTCCATGTCTTCTTGCTATCTGGGTTTAGATTTTTCAGTTGTCGACCGAATAGGCTGCTAATGCTTTTTTTTGTACCTAGGTTACTTGTTCAGATGTTTTTTTCTTGTTAAAAACCAACAGCAACACTGAAATCTGTAGCTAATAGAATGTTAGTGTGAAATGAGAGACATGAGAAAGTTACTGTCAATTTTTGTTTCTATCATTAATATATTTTTAAAGTTCCTAGGATAAAAAAAAAAAGAAAAAAGCAGGCTTATTTCTCTAGAGACGTTTCATTTCACGTATCAGTCAGTCAATAATCATTTAGTTAGTGTTTAGTACGACATAAACCCTGGGGTACTGGAGATACAAGCATACTCTCCAAGAACACACTTCCTAATGGGGACAACATTTAACCCAATAATTATTTAACACACAGAATGGATCAAAGGGAATCTTACTTGGGAAGTCTCTAGTCTAGAACATGACTTCTTAAACTTTCTTGAGCTATAAATCCCTTTGGCTGTCTGGTGAAACATACAGACTCTTTCCCAGAATGTTTCTAAATGCTTAAAAATAAAATACATGGCTTCACAAGGTAACCGATTAGACTGAATTACAGTTAGCAAAGTATTTTTTTTTAAAGTCCACAGAACCTGGGGTAAGAACCCTGCTCTAGAAGATCTGGGTTCAAGCACCACCTCTGCCACTCACTAGTTGTGGGCCCTGGGTAAGTGAAGTCTAACTTCATTGGGCCCTACTTTCCTAGAAGCTCATGGAGGCTAGCGGCCATTTTGTTTTTGTGTCTGTATCTCCAGTGCTTTCCACAACATCTGGCACAGGGTGGGTGCTTAATACACGCCTGTTGATTGGATTGATTGGTAAAATGAAAGGTTCGTATCAGAAGGCCTCAAGGGTCCCTTCTGGCTCGAATGTTATATATGTTTCCAGAATCTCAATGAAACCTCTCATCTACTCTTCAGGAACTTGGTTCTTCAGGCTTGTTGTTCATTCCAAATGGTTCACTTCAAGTCACATTTTTGGACAAAAACAGATGATAAGGAACGATGCGGCATTTTCCTAATCACCAGGCCTAATTCGGACAGAACAGAGACACAAGGGAGGGAGCTATCTTTCAAGATTCAAATTCTGCTCCTATTACCTAATGGAAGAGCTCAGGAACAACTCAATGGAATGGTTACTGTCACTGATGAGGAGAATTAACCAACAACATAAGTCTATGAAATTACTGCCAGACATCCTTGAGAAAGAGACGCAAACTTTGGTGGGAGGCTGGGCAAGAAATGGACTTTCTAATTCTCTGGTGATATAATCATCACAGTTAATATTTACATAGCGAGGGACACAGCATACACATTATCTAACAACAACCCTATGAGGCAGGTGCTGCTGTGACCCCCCATTTTAGAGATACGGTAGCTGAGGTTCAGAGAGTTTAGCTGATTTGCCCCAATCATACGGCTACAATGGGAAAGAAGAAGGATTTGGAGCCAAGGAAACTGAGGTCAGATTTTAACTGTTATAGCCTCACAGACCCAGGGCTACAAGAGATCTCAGAGGCCATCTAGCACAAACTCTCTCGTTCTGTAAATGAGGAAGGTCCTGATGAGGTTAAATAAACTGCCCAAAGTCAACAAGCATATTAAGGGGTCTATTACATGCCAGGTACCGTGCTAAGTGCTGGGGATAGAAAGAGAGGCAAAAAACAAAAACCGAACTCCGAGACCCTGCTCCCAAGGGGCTCACCATCTAATTAGTAGAGAAGACAATATGAAAATATCTGTGTACAAATGAGACATAGACAGGGTGAATGAGAGAGAATCAACAGAGAAAGGCACGGTAAAGGGGACTGGCAAAGGCTTCTTGCAGAAGGTGGGATTTTAGCTGGGATATGAAGAAAGCCAGAAAAAGAGGTGGAGACCGAGGAGGGAAAGGTGCAGCCAGAGAAAACGCCTGGAGCCAAGAGATCATGGTCCTGTTCAGGGAACATCAAGGAGGGCAGCTTTGAATGCCAAACAGAGGATTTTATTTTGACCCTGAAACCGAAAGGGAAGCACTGGAGTTTGTGGAGTGGTGCAGAGGGGCAGGAGTGACCCGGTCAGATCTGTACCACAGGAATATCGAGTTGACTGGAGTGAGGAGAGACTTGAGGCAGGAGACCAAGTCCAGGCATGAGGATTAATTAATGCTGGATTTGGATGGAGTCAGAGCCTTGGTTCCAATCCTGATTCTTCCTATCAGTACCTGTGTGGCCTTGGGAAGAGTCCCAGTTAACCTCTCTGGTGCTTCTAGTATTGTCCTTTCTCAAATTTACCTTGTCTTTCCTTTGCATACATTTTGCATATCCTTGTTTATGTACAATTTGTCTTCCTTAGTGGAATATAAGCTCCTTGTGGGCAGGACCTATCACTTTTGTCTTTGCACCTCTAATGTCTAGCACATAACAGATATTAATAGAAAGAGTTCTGGAGCTTGGGAATCAGAGCATCTGACTTCAAATCTTATCTCTGTTGCTTACCATATGATCTCAGGCAAATCACTTAATCTCTGAGGGGAGGGACCCATATTCTTGACTCTGGGGCTTCCTCTCAACAATAAACTCTTATTATCACTACTTTATTTACTTTTTATTATTTATTAAATTTAATTTTTACTATTATACTTATATTAAATATTATATTTATATTAAATTTTATTATTTTGAAAAATTATTAAATTAATTTAAATACATTGCGATACAACTCTATTATTATTAACTAATAAATTACATTTATGGCTATAAGCTGCTTTCACATTTAATCCATACAACTCTATGTATGTGGAGGGGGGAGGTGCAAAAATTATAATTATTCCCATTTTACAAATGAAGAAACTGAGTTACTTGGAAAAAAAAAGGCAGAGTCCGAAAGACTCAAATCCAGGTCTTTGGACTTCAGTGCTAGCATTCTTCCCTCATTATACGAGGCTGTCCCAAACAATATGATTGTTTCCATATCCTAGGAAATGCATATTTATTACATCAGAAAATATTTATGCCATTTATTCAAGAAGATTTTTGGCAATTCATCATATGAAACACATAATAGCTGAGTCTATTAAGCACCTAATATAGACTAGGTGGTGAGGAAACAAGGACAAAAATCACAGAAGGGAGAAGCTTTCCAAAATTCCCAACCAGCATGATCATAAGGGGCTCTGCCACCTTTGCCACTGGAGAAACCTTGGCAAATCACCTGGTGCCCATTCCTGGGCATCTGTAGGGTACCATCCAGTTCTAAGTTCTAGGGTCTTAACTGACTGTGTATGTAGATTCTCCCAAACCAGTATTCATAATGAAGTTATGCATGTAGCACACACACACACACACACACACACACACACACACACACACACACAGAGCATTTTCTCTCTCTCTCTCCTCCAGATAACTTGGTTGACTCAGGGAAAATATCAGAAGAAATTAATGGAGAATAAACGTGTATCAGCTCCCTCTGTTGATTCCCTCCTGCAATCACCCCAAATTTGACAGCGATTTTTTTTTTCCATTGTGCACTGTCTGACTCAGCTTGAACAGCACAGATTAACTCTAAATGCATTCTTGGAACCAAAGCTGCTCCGGCCCCTGCGTTAGATGCAATTATCAGGGAACATCAGCTCATCAAGGTCAGCCCAGAATCAGCAACAACTCAAATTCTGTTACTATGGGCAAACATTTCAGTGCAAGGAGGTAAACACACCCTCCCTCCAGACAGGCAGGATGGTGCCCGCAAGTTTACAGATATTTGAGCTGAGCTGATGGGTCTTCTGACCCAGCCTGAGAGTGACACTGAATTATGAAAATATTTATCTCACTTTTTACTATAGGTTCTTATTGTACGCCTCGGCATTAAAGTGATTTAGACCTTATGCTATCATATCTGCTGAGGATAATTCAATAAATCTCCCTCCTGCCAAATTGACTAGATGATGCAGATTCTGGGCCATGGCTAAGCTTTGTATTTTAAGGACATGGCTGTCAACATTTTTTCTTCATGGAGAGGGAGAGAGAGAAGAAGTGGGGAAGAGGGTAAGGCGGGGGAGAGGGGGAGAGAGAGAGAGAGACAGAGAGGTGGGGGGAGAGGAAGGGCAGAGAGAAGAGACAGAGATAGAGAGAGGAGAGACAGAGAGGAGATATAGAGGGGGGAGGAGGGGAAGAGAAAGGAGAGAGACAGACAGACAGAGAAGAGAGAGAAGAGGAAGAGAGGAGGGAGAGAGACAGAGAAAAATGGGGGAGGGGAGACATAGAAAGAGAAATGGGAAGGGAAAGACAGAGAGACACGGAGGAAGAGATAGAGATGGGTTTGTATCTGCACACTCGGCTGACCCTTGTCAGTTAACACTAGGGTAAAAGAAAAGCATGCAAGATCTGGGGCCAGAGGACGTGAGTTCAAATTTTGCCGCTGCCACTGTGACCTTCAACCTAAGTCACTTGACCTCTCTGTGTCCTCCTCTAAATGGAAGGGCTAGGTGACATCTAAGCTCCTTCCAACTCCAAAGCTATGACTCTTAAAAAGGCAGAAGGAAGCAGGGGAGCTGATCCAGATCTCATGTGAACTAGTAGGATGCCTCCTGAGAACACCCCCCATGGGCTATCTGCCAGATTTTGTGTTTGGCGACTCTTCATGTTTAAGGTGTTTCTTCTGCATGGAGCTGACATCTGCCTCCCCACAGTCTCTATGGATCACGACAGTGGTGAAACCGAACGATGCCCAGCCTGCGCCAATCCCTCCAAGGGTCTGATGGCCGCTGTCACACCCTGCCTACATCTTCTCCAGGTTCCATCGATCAATCCCTATTTGTTTTGAACTTTAGGGCCTCAAACACCCTGTTGCCCTTCACCGAATGCGCACTGGTTTTTCCATGTCACTCTCGATAAACATACCTAGAACTTAACATAATACTTCCCCTGTGGCCTGGACCAGCAGAATGTAGCCATATGATCAGCAGCTAGGTGACAGTGCATAAAGCTCTGGGCTCAGAGCCAGGAAGATCTGAGTTCAAATCTGATCTCAGATACTTACTGGCTGTGTGACCCTGGACAAGTCTCTTAATGCTGTTTGCTTCAGTTTCCTCATCTGTAAAGCAGGCATAACAATAGTACCTAGCATTGTGGCGAGGATCAGATGAGATAATATAAAGTGCTTGGTACAGTGCCTGGGACACAATAACTATCAGAAATGTTAGCTATCACCATCATCATCATCACCATCATCATAGTCATCAACACCATCATCACAATCACCACCATCATCATCACCATCACCATCATCATAGTCATCATCACCATCACCATCATCGTCATCACCATCATCATCATAGTCATCATCACCATCACCATCATCATCATCATAGTCATCATCACCATCACCATCATTGTCATCACCATCACCATCATCATAGCCATCATCACCATCATCATCATCATAGTCACCATCACCATCACCATCATCATCATCATAGTCATCATCACCATCACCATCATCATAGACATCATCATCATCGTCATCACCATCACCATCATCATAGTCATCATCACCATCACCATCATCATCATCACAGACATCATCATCATCGTCATCACCATCACCATCATCATAGACATCATCACCATCATCAACACCATCGTCATCATCATCATCCTAGTCCAGGACTCGCGGCCTCCATGACTATAGCTCCAGATGGCACAAATGTTCTTGGATGCTACAGTTTATGGTCGGTCCATATTTGAGTCACTATAAATCCCCAATTTCTCCCCCTTCTATACTTTTAAAATTAAGGTTACAGTGTGGCATAGTCTATAATTGCTGAAGCCCATCCTGACTGATGCTCTATGACCATAGCTTCCTTTCATGGATGTTTACTAACTGTACCTTTAATGATATGATCTAAAGTTGTGTCAAAAATAAAAAAAATCAAGGTCCGGTTCAGAGCTGTAAACACTCTACATATATTATTTCATTCAAGCCCCATGACAACCTTATGAATGACGTATTGTTACCCCCATTTTGCAGATGGGCATACTGAGGCTCAGAAAGCTCAATGACTTGCCAATGGTTACACGTGATAACTATCAGGGGAAGGATTTGAACTCAGGTCTTCCAGGAAGACAAGAACAGTCCCTTCCCTTCACTATCTCTGTCCTACATGCCTTCTAAAGTATCTTTCTGACAATTTGCTAGATGCTTGATGCCTGGCAGGTACCTGCCCTCTAAAAAAACCCAAATAAAACCCAAAGACTGACTGGTGTTGTCAGCACACAACACTAATGCCTGAAAGCCTTTAGGGTCACTGACCAAAAGCACAATTAGTTGCTTTGGGGAATGAAGAATGAGGAATGATGGTCCCTCAAAATTGCTGGGCTCATCCAGTGGCTTAAAAGCTTTGTTTTCAAAAAGGAACAGTCCCTCTCCCTCCTCCCATCCTTTGAAGATGTTTCCTACTGAAGTTCTAAGGAGCAGAGCTAATTATAAAGGAGAGAAGATACCACTTAATCAGCTAAAGCCAGTGAAAAAGAATGCTGCTTTTTCCTAAAGAAAACCCGCCTTTAAATGGCATTCTTAATTAAATGACAGACTAGATTGTTAAAGAAGGAACACCCTATTCTTTGGTCTGTGTCGGTGAGATATGGATAGAAGTGAATTTATTAAAAAAAAATCTCAAGACATCTACAGCTGCCAAGGCTTAGACTGCTTCTCACCTCATGGTGGCACATTATCTCACTTGTGCCCTGTTCCCTGCACCACTGACATGAGTCATCTCTCTGCCTCCCCTCAGGGAGAGGGACTGGATGGTGGTTGTGGCCTGGAATGCTGGTGACCAACCCATTTTTGTATGGTGGGTTCCCCCCATCTCCATAGGTAGTACCTAGGTTTGGTGCACCGTCCAGCTCAGGTGAGGAGAGTGGTGATGGAACTTCATTCTGTCTCTAATCCCTGTACTCCCCTTTGCACCAGAATTGCTATCCTGGCAATCTGAGGACAGCCGGTTTTTGCCCTCACCAAGGGACTGAGCACTGACACTAGATTCCTTTGAAATTGAAATGAGTGCCTCTTTTCCCATTTTTGTAAAAAGAAGGGAAGGGAAGGGAAGGGAAGGGAAGGGAAGGGAAGGGAAGGGAAGGGAAGGGAAGGGAAGGGAAGGGAAGGGAAGGGAAGGGAAGGGAAGGGAAGGGAAGGGAAGGGAAGGGAAGGGAAGGGAAGGGAAGGGAAGGGAAGGGAAGGGAAAGGCAAAGGAAGGGAAGGGCAAAGGAAGAAAAGTAAAGTGAGAGGAAGGGGAGAGAAAAGGTCACAAGAGGGACCACATGAATACATTATTATTTAAGTTAGTCAGGAAGGAGAGACCTTTTGTAAACTAGCAAATATTTGATGTAAAAGATTGGGATTTGATGGGCTTCTAATCCCAAGCTGGTAAGACTGCTTATTCTTTCAATTTTAGGATGCTATGAAAGGTCATTTGCCAACTAACTAGTCTGGCTAAGTTCTCATCATAGCAAATGCAATGGAACTTATTCTATATATAGAATGAGAATTTACTATATTATACATTCCCACCACTTTAATAACATTCTGAGATTATCTAAAAATGTAATTTTTTAAAAAGATGAATCTGGATCTCAGCTTGTAATATTATAAAAAATGTCATCCCTCATGTAAGTTTTTTTTTTAATTTCCCTTAAAATTTTGCTAAGTAATTGATTTAAGAGAGAGACAGTCTTGGTTTTTATTTGTAGAGAGCACGTCTTGACCGTGAGATTCTTTTATGTTTTCTTAGGCAACGGTCATAAAGAACAGCAGAATTTAAAATGGCTCAGGAAAATCCATGAGATTTTACTAGTTTTAATAAGGACTTATAATGTGGTTGCTCTTGAGGTCAAACCTGATATTAAGATCTATTCTTAGGCCATGTCCAAATCCCCAAAGGCCTCTTGGAGGTTGTCTGGGCAAGGATTAAGACTTGTCTTGGACATGTAAAAACTAAATATAAGAAGTACAGGAAAAAATAGATCAAATATCCACTGACCGTCCCCAGTCCTCTTCAGCCATTAGGATGTGTGTGCATACATGTATGCATGTGGACATGTGAAATTATACACATGCTAGGAAACTTCCTGATTTTGCTTTGAACTAAAATGAGACAGTAACTGTTGTTTTGGGACAGCTTTTCGTTCGTCTAGACCTGCCCTCTAGGGTGGTGGAGATGAAGAGAAAGAGAAGGGGAAGACAGTGTCTGAGTCAATCATCTGCAGTGGTGGCCCTGAGCCTGGTCTTCTGGTCACCTCTCCGTGGGCAGACTCGAACCCAGAACCAGGAAAAAGATTTCAGTTCAGTTCTCTGTTTAGTTGGTTTGTATTTCTCTGCTCCCATTTGTCTTTCCTCCCAGCCCTCTCCAGTAGCAGAAGTCACCCACAGACAGAGACCGACAGACAGACAGACAGAATATAAGTTCTTTGAGGGCAGACTATTTATTTTTATTTGTGTATTCCTAATGCCTGGCAATGTCAGCGCTGATGCCAACAGAGATTCTCTACTAGTTCCCAGGTCTCTCTTTCCTGCAGTAGATTAATCTTTAAATAGACCTCTCTCTTCTCTTGTCAAAGGACCCTAATTTATCTCATGATGTGGTGGGACTACAGTTTGCCATCATGGGACAAAAATATTGCTTTATATAACCGTGGTCTATAAGGATAGTTCAGACTGAAATACTGTAGTCTCATAAATGAGAAATGAAACAAATACCTCTAAAATAAGAGCTTTTTTTTTTTTTTTTTTTGCTTTTCAGCAGGCAGAACCTCAGGAAAGAGATAGCAGGGTCTTTACAGAGTACTGAGTATCCTTGGTTTTCAGGCCTTCCTCTCCCCTCCCATTCTCTTGTTTGGTGTCTTTGTGACAAAACATTCTCCTACCACCGAGGTTTGCTCTGGTACTAGGTTCTCAACCCAGCAAGGCCAGCTGTAGTCAGAGGAAATGGTTAGGTTTAAAAAATTAAAAGGCCCATAAGAACAAACCTAAGCATAACCCGGGCACTTTATTTTTAAATAGCTATGAATATTTACCAAATGTGGCACACAACGAAGAATTTTTCTATCTTCATGGTTCGTTTATTTGCAAGCTCCTGGCCTTGGGAGGGCAGGTTCCACTTTGACATCCCCTAAAGCAGTTTTTGATCCACAAACTCTCCCCATCCCCCGCTCCCCATATCCTTGGGGTGAATGAATATTGACAAATATAACAGCTCCCTCCCTATGTTTCCTCTCTCTCTCTCCCCAAGCTTTACGCCTAGTGGATTTCGATTGGGCATTTTTCTTTTTGGAAAAATCTCAAAGGAATAGACCCATTTTCAGTTAGTAGTGAGAGTCATTACATGCAGGGAAAGTTGTCAACTTATCACTTAACTACACATCCAAAAAGGTGTGTCCACTTATGCACCCTCAGTCAGAAGGTAGGCAGGCATGCTTTATTATCTGTTCTCTGGAATCATGGGTGGTCCGTGTGTCAATCTAGAGTTCTGAAGTCTTTCAAAGCTGTTCATTTCTACAATGCTATCGTAATCGTGGGGGCAGAGACCGGATCTCATCTAAACTGTGTCCTTCTCGACACTGAAAAGAGTATCTTTTAGGAAGCAGGCACCTAATACTTTTTTTGTTGGTGTTAAAATTTTAAGTGTAATATCTATGTACACATATGTACAAGCTATATCTATAGAAATGCATATAATGTATATATAGATACTTAAGCACTGTATAAGGCAATATGTGGGTATACATACACACAGATTACAGAGGAAACATTTAAGAGAGAAACAGCCAGCCCTCAGATAAAATGGGCATTTTAAAGAGATGCCCAAGATGAAGCAATGAAATTAACCAGCCCACTCATCCTCTGGAGAATGGACCCGCCCAGGTCAAAGCCGTCCCGACCATCGCTTGCAGACCTAGCTCACGCTTACCTCTTGTTTCTGTCTTCCAGCTGGAGCGTGTACACCATGTCATCAGTCGTGTGCGCCTTGGAGTTGCTATCTCCCCATTTTAGCTTCAGGCTCTGCGGCCCTGCTGCCGCACACTCTAACCTGGGCGGGGAGGGTGGTAATGGCCTCGTTTTGGCCTTAATGGAGTGACTAAATGGTCCAGCCCCAATTTCATTGACAGCCTGAATTCTGATTCTGGAGGGGAGAAATAAAAAGACATTAAAATAAAATCAGGCGAGGTAGCTAAGATACTCTTAGAGCCCTAAATGGTTTTCCCTTAACTAAAACATTTCTGGTAATATTATTAAAATGCCTGGGGAGTTTATGGATTGGATGAAAGGTTCTCCACTTGGGTTGGCAAGTTTGCCTGAGGGTGCATCAGTAAGACATCTTTAGTCCTTTCAATAAATTCATAAGATCTCTGATAGTGCAAGGAAGTTCCCTGAACACAGTTATGGTGGTGGCCCTCTACAGTGGGGCCCCAATCTAACCACGGTAGACAGACTGCTGAACCTGGGGTTGCAAGATACCATCAGGCAGAGATCCTGGAGGCCATCTCATCCAACCCTTTCACTTTCTAGGAGGATCCTGGGCCCAGAGAGAGGACAGAACTACACAGGTAGCAAGAGGCAGTCACGATTTAAACCCATGTCCCCTGACTCTCCAGTGTTTGTCTCCCATGCACTCATCTAGCATTTCAGGCTTAAAAAACATTTTCCCTAATAAGCCTGTGAGGCAGGGAGCAGTTGACCTAATTTTCAAATCAGACAAAACAAAATTTCATTTCAGCCTCAAGACATAGGCACAAACAGATGAGAGGGTGACGAGTTATGGGAAAAAAACCAGAAAATCCAAACCAAGCCAAACCCAACTCCCCAAAACCTCTCTTGTCTTTAAAAATAACCAAATGCCTGGATATGGGCCACCTCATGTGGCCAAGGTGCAGGATGTACTTATGTTTTCTCCTGGGAAAGGAGAAAATACACTAATGTTAAGAGCTCTTTCTCCTTCTGGTGGAAACCAGTCACTTGATTTATAAAGAGATTCAGAATATGAGAAACCGGATCATTCAGGCCATTCTCTGGGAACCTCACACATCGAGGAGGAGTATATGTCCATCCGAGCTGGACCGCCTAGGAAAACAGCCATGTTGGCACATGACCTTGAGGCATGGATACAACAGGGAATGCTCAGTCCTCGCCGGATTAAATGATTCCTACCTTCCATTCTCTAGTATTTTTCCCAATGTCAAAAGTGCTTTGTGAGCTCCACGTTTAAAAAAAAAAAAAGGGCTGGAGCCAAAGGCAAAAACACCAGTAACAACACAAAGGTTTTGTGGAGAGAACAACAGGCTTGGAGATAGGGAGACTGAACAGGATTGTTGGGAACATTAACTGAGCAAAACGTTTGGAAAATCTATTTAAATGTTAGCTGTTATTATTATCATAGATGCTGATTTAAATAATAATAAGAGGCCTCCTGACAGAGTTACAGTGCTAAACTTGGGATTTTACAAGGCCTGGGTTCTAATCATGGGGCAGGTACCAGCTGCGTGACCCTGGGCAACTCACTTAACCTACATCTACTTCTGTTTCCCATCTGTTAAGCAGGCATAACATCAGTTAAGATAATATGGGCAAAGTACATTGCAAACCTAGAAGTGTTACAATAAATATTGGCTATTATTATGATTTTTATACGGGGTTGTCCCAAGAGTCTTGATTCACTTTTAAGTAATTAAAGCTTAAAACTAAGATTTTGGGGACTGCCTGTATAGTGCTTAAACATCTACTATGTCTAAAGCATTAGTGCCAAACAATGGGGATACGCAGATTTAAAAAAGAAAAAATAGTTCTGCCCTCAAGAAGCTTACTTTCTGCTGAATTTAAAATTAGTATCAATTCCATGGACTAGAACATAGATCTCTAAACACCGGCTGATAAGTCATATATGATAAAGTACGATGGAAAATCCCATTCCAAAGGGCTTTGTGCTAGTCAGATTCAAATACAGGATGGACTGCATCTGGTGCCCTCTCTGAAGGGGGTTCTACTGCCTCCTCTCCTCTCCCTCTCCCTCTCCCTCTCTCCCTCCCTTCCCTTTTCAGACTTTGCCAACGTCTCTCAAGCTCTCCACTTGTCGACTTTTAGGAAGAGTCCCTTCCTGCTTTCTCTTCAGTGGAGATGCCGACGTCTGTACAAATGGCAGGTAAGAAGGGTAGGGGGAAGCCCACATCTGTTCTGTGTCAAAGTTTTCTAGTCTTCCTTTTGTTGGCTTGGCCCCAGAGAAGAGTCTATACTTGTGGAGCTAATAGCCACCAGGGGCTCTGGGGGTAGTTCTCAGATACAAAGATATGCTTGAGAAATACACAAATAAATGAGGTGGAGACTATTATTTTATTTATCATTATGGATTGCTTTGCTATAATAATTACATTTGTTATGACCCGTATTGTGATTGGTCGATCTTGTCGCTCCTACATATTATATGTTGCTTTGCTATAATAATTATATTTTACACATACTATTATAGATTGCTTAGCTATAATGATTATATATTATATACGCTATTATATGTTGTTTCCCTATAATAATCACATGTTACACATACTATTAGATTACTTTGTTATAAAGATTATTATATATACTATTACATGTTGCTTTGCTACGATAATTATATATTGCACATACTATTACAGATTGCTTAGCTATAATGATTATATATTTGCTACGGCTTGTATTGTGATTGGTCAATCTTGTTCTTCAATATTATATATTGCTTTGCTATAATAATCATGTTACATATACTACTATATGGTGCTTTGCCATAATGATTATATACTACATATGCTATTATAGATTGCTTTGCTATGACAATTATCTATCATATATTATTACAGATTGCTTTGTTATAAAAATATATTATATATACTATTATAGATTGCTTTGCTATTATAACTATATATACTATTTTATATTATTTTTCTATAGGCCAGGGGTTCTTGGATTTAGAAGCCTGTGGACTTTATTGAAGAATAATGTTTTTAATGCAAAAAATAAAACACATGGTATTGCAAAGTAAACCAGTTAGACTGAAATACAGTTAGATTATTTTCTTGATTCACAATCCTGTGTACCATCCCCCCATTTTAAAGAGCATGAAAATCAATTCAAAGGTAGCTAGGTGGTGCAGCAGATAGAGTGCCTGGCCTGGGGTCAGGAAGACTCATCTTCCTGGGTTCAAATCAGGTCTCAGACACTTACTAGCCATGTGACCCTGGGCAAGTCACTTCACCCTGTTTGCTTCAGTTTCTTCATCTATAAAATGAACTGGAGAAGGAAATGGTGAGCCACTCCACTATCTTCGCAAAAAAAGAAAAAAAAAATTCCAACACCCAACTGGGGTCATGAAGAGCTGGATACCACCGAAAAATGACTGAATAACAGAGTCAATTCCACTATCTTAGCAGATAAGGCATGAGCTCAAAGCACAGCTTGTTTTTTCTTGGAGCCTTTAATCAGCCCTTTGTTAGAATCTCCGACGTCACTGTGCTTGTCCTCACTCTGAATCACAGCTTCAAGTCTGCAAAGGAAAGAATCTCAGGGTTCTCTATTCTTGTACCAAAACACTGAGTCATCGTCTTTACCTCCACCCTCCCCTTCCATGGTCAGTCAGTCAATTAGGCTTTACTAAACTAAACACCTACTATGTGCCAGGCACTCTCTACTTGCCAGATCAGCAAGAAAGATGGCAGCTTTATGCTAGAGCTGTTGGCTTTTGTTAGTC
The DNA here is from genome assembly GCF_011100635.1 of Trichosurus vulpecula. Classification (NCBI taxonomy): domain Eukaryota; kingdom Metazoa; phylum Chordata; class Mammalia; order Diprotodontia; family Phalangeridae; genus Trichosurus; species Trichosurus vulpecula. The sequence goes on along the minus strand of NC_050576.1, from coordinate 246,547,235 downwards.
TGTAAAGTGATGCTTTCCAAGTCTAGAACCCTAGAAGGGTTAACTGAGAATACAATATGAAGGTTCTTTCTGGGTTGATTCTTCTTCATATGTATTTACTGTGGGTCAAAACTCATAAAAAACACACATTCTTACCAAGACAATAAAGCCAGAAAAAGAGATGACTTTGCAACATTTTTTAAAAAGCTCCTTCCTTAAAAAAAGATACAATTTGCATCAAAGGGATCAGATCTGTCTTTTTTCAAAATGTAAATTCACAAATTACACTCATCCAGATTCAAATACATGATCCAAAGCCAAGGAGAAATGATTTTTGGATTATCCTCTGATTTAGGTGACCTGTGTCACTGAATCCTCCTCCTACAGGTAAATGTGAGCCATCAAGACATGACTGTATACTCTTTGGTGAAGGGAAGGGTCTTCTGGGGACATGTGTCATCTGGAGCCACATTCAACAAGCCACATGGCTCCGCAGCATTAGGGAAAATTATCCTTTACAAGACCTTCAGCATCAGCCAAGACATTCTAAATGGTCGTTCGACATGGACTTTGAGCTTTGGCTTACTCATTTTCTGTGAAATGTGCCCATCAGAACAGCTGGTATTAGTCTGTCATACCATTTAAACGGCTCTGGGCCCTAACGGCCTATCAAAACCCACTTGTTGACTCTTATTCATTCATTCATTCATTCATTTATTATTAAAGGAAAGTCACTTTTAACATACAATCCCCTGGAGAAGGAAGTGGCTTGTTTGTGGAATAGTCTCTCGATATTCCTTGAAAACATTATTTACTGTCTGTAGGATGTCATAAGCATAACTGATTCCAACAAAGAACCACTGATGAGTGCAAAGAAGTGATGAGTCATTCAGCTCCACTGTGATAAAAAACCCACCTCAGTCACTTTACTTGGATGAGGGAAGTCATTGTGCAGGGTTTTATGGTGAAGAAACTGCAGGTGAGAAATCATTTGATGATGAGCCCGTTCTTCACGGATCATAGCAATGAAAGATAACAGGACACAAAATGCCAGGTGAGCTCTCCAGGGGCAGGGGCCGTTTTTCCCCTGGTATCTCCAGTGCCCAACATGGCATCTGGCACACAGCAGTAGTAATAACAGTGCTAGTGATAGTAATGATGATGATGAGATGTGTAGCGTTTATAAAGCACTTTAAGCTTTGCAAAGTATCATCTCATTTGATCCTCACAATAACCCTAAGAGGTAGGTGTTATTATTATTATTAATTATTATTGCTATTTTACAGCCGAGGAAGTTGATGTTAAGTGACTGGCCCAAGGTCATATACCTTGAGTAAGTTTCAGAGGACAGATGGCCATTCCCCAATAGATAAGTCAAAGGATAGGAACAAAGGGTTCTCAAAAGCAGAATTGCAAGGTATTTGTGGCCACATTAAAGAATGCTCCAGATTACTGAGAATAAGAGAAATTGCAAATCAAAATCACTCTGAAATGTCAATGCATAACGCTGCAAAGCAGCAAAAACAACAAGAAATTAATATATGCTTGGTTAACTGAACTGAATTGCTTCCTGAAATAAAAGATAGAAGTATGTTTTCCTGATCAGTTACTACCAAAAAGGCCCAAACAAGATAAGGTTTTATTTTAGCTGATCATTTTTATGGTTTAAAAACAATAATACCTGCATTTAATCGGATTTAAGTGTCCAGGACAAGGAATGGTGCTTTCTATCTGGGAGAAGCACCTTGACTTCAAGCAATTCCCCGAATGGCCAGTCAGAAGACAGGAAAAAAATATCTGTTAATTGTTTCTCTCCAAAGATTCCACAGTCCACTCTAACTCCTAACTGAATGAGGGTATTGTGGAAGTAAATCATCTTAGGCGAGATGCTCTTTGAGAAGTCTGGTTGAAGAACCAGCCAATAAAAGTAAAATCTCTGCTCCTCTACCTTGAGATGCCTAAGGCTTTCCTTTGTTAGATGATTTGATAAGACTCTAGGCTGTTCTTCAAAATATGTGCGATAACTCTGCAAAAGAAAATTTCTGCTACTCCATACAGGATGACATAAGACTTGATTATCAACAATCAAATTCCCTTTTCCATCTGTCTCTCAATTCATCCATCTACTCATCCATCCCTTTATCTCTATCCCTCTATCAATCCATCCACACATCCATATCCCCAGTCATCCTTCCATCCACCCTTCTCTCTATCCATCCACCTACCCATCTATCTATGCATCCATCTCTTTATTCATCAATCCACCCGTCTATCCATCTATTAAGCATTTCTTTAGCACATAGGTACCTAGCAATAAATCTTGTGCTTGTGAGGGAGAAATAAAAAGAACTAATTTTTACTCCAGAAGATTTTATAACTGGGAGGAGAAAACATGGAACAAGAGGACAATTACAAATCACTTATGAATGCGCAATGTAATCTAATTTGTTGTAAATATATGCACATGTATACACATGCACATATATGTAAACATATATGAGAAGAATGAAATATAGGGGATAAGAGAATTGGCCTCAGTGTTGGAAGACCTGGGTTCAAATCATGCAGTGATTTTCCATCTGTTCCCCAATGCCTGTTGGTGCTCAGAACGTGTCATAAATTCACCTAACTTGTCTTAGGATTAACATTAATTTTCTAATGCAAGTCAGTCAATTAATATTTATTAAGCACCTACTATGTGTCAGGCACTATGCTTTGCGCTGGGGATACAAAGAAAGTCCTTGCCCTCGAGGAGCTGTGTCTAATTGGGGAAGGAGCCGGCAAACTATTACTGGAAGCTTCAGTGTGATCTGTAGAGTGTTTCCTACGAGACCAGACTCATGGTCTTTCCCTCCAGAATCAGGAAAACAGCCTTGGTTATTTTAAATTCAGCTCCAAAATGAAAAATAACCACACTTTAAATTGGCATCCCGGGTAGTCTCCAGCTGATTTCATACACCCAGCAAAAGGCCACTGGCAATGTCTGAGGGTACCAATTGTGGGGAAAATTGTTTTAATAATAGTCATAAATCACTTGGAAAAAGCACCCCCCATAGGATCTGACTGATCTCCCCCAGTTTAAAAAAACAACAACCCACCCTTTCTTCCATTAGGGGTGATGCTAAAGAGGCTAATTTTGTTCATGGCAATGCAGAGGAAGAATAAACTCAGTGTGAGAACAATATGGAGCTACTGAAGATTAAAAGGCAAAACAACCACCTCCCACAAGCTCTTTATGTGAACGCTTTGCCTAAAATGCACCCCTGCCCACCCCTTATTTTCCCCAGAACATCATGACCTATTCATTTATATTTTTACCAATTTCTAGGGGACAGAAGGGGACAGGTAAGAAGTCCCTTTGACCAAAATTACATCTTTATCTTTTTGCAGTACTGCAATTGTGCTGCTCAAACAATCGTGAAGCAGGTTTTGTGGACTGGTAGAAGGTGAGGCTGAGAAACCCAACCCCCTCCTAGCTCTGCGCAGGTTACTCTTAAATAAGAATGGCCAATTAGTTATTGATGCATCAGTAAGGACTCTTGGCCAGCTCACTTTTTGACTGAAATATAAGATACAGGAACTCCCCATGAAGAAAAACCTTCTCTAATGCAGATTTGCCACAGTGCAATCCTTCAGCAAATGCTTGATTAAAATCCAGCTCAGCAGTCCTGGTTTAATCAAGAACAACGTCGAGGTCCTGTGATCTCATTAGTATAGGGAGTCCCAGGTGAGGGAACTCCATGTCCCAGTGCAGGTCGGCACTTTCTCTGAAAACATAGAGCAATCTATCCAGAGTACTGGTTCTCAAAGAGTCATCCAGGGAGGTCCCCGAGGTCAAAACTATTTTTTTGTGATAATACTAAGATGTTTTCCTTTCTTATGTAGATAATACCAACTTATAAGCAAAAGTTCTTTAGGGAGAAGGCTTCCATTTTTAAGAGTTTAAAGGGGATTTAAAAGAGGCTGATGGGAGTCACGGAGTCAGGGTGTGACTAGAGATGGCAACTGAACCCAGATGGCTACCTACTCTGCCATGTGGCTGCTGACTTGTTAACGCTCAACATTCACCCATCTTTGACTTTAGAGTCTGCACTGTTACCTGCTGGTATCTCAGAAAAATCTGATTTCCAGGTGGTTCTGACCTAAGAGTCCACTCACCGATAGGAGGTTTCTGGAAGGAGGTTCTTAATAACGTAGCTCGTGGCATCGGTCACTGTAATGCTATTCTCTCCCAGATCAATGTTGTAAGCAATGATCTCTGATCCATTATTGCACGGCTCTTCCCAGTTCAACACAAGGCACGCAGAAGGTGATGTTGGGTAGGCACCGAGGGTCTCTTCCTCCAGGACGTAGAGTGTGGAGACGGCATCCGGAGCCGATGCTGGTGTCCGACAGGATACAAGGTCACTGTAGGGTCCTGCTCCTGCCTGATTGCTAGCCTAGAAATTAAAACAAAGAAGACCGCTGTCACTATATCTATTAAATATCAAATAATTACCACCAGAAAGAGCCTGACTCTGAAAACAAGAAGACCCAGATTCAAACCCCATTCTTGATGGTTACTCCTGGGGTGACCTTGGGAAAAACCAATCTCACCAGGCCTTGGTTTCCTAATCTATAAAATGGCAGTGATGGACTGCATGATTTCTGAGGTTCTTTCTAGCTATTTTTTTTGGATGTGTGTAAGTGTGTGTATGTGTCTATACATACACACATAAAATTTATTTTGTTAAATATTTCCCAATTACATGTAAAAATTATTCATTATTAAAAATTTTGAATTTCAAATCCTCTCCTTCCCCCCTGTACTTTGAGAAGGCAAGAAATTTGATATCAATTATACATGTGAAGTCATGCAAAACATATCTCCATATTAGCCATGTTGCAAAAGAAAACACACATACACGTAGAAAGAACAAGAAAAACAAAGGAAGTTAAAAAAAGTATGCTTTAATCTGTACTCAGAGTTCATCAGTTCTCTCTGTGGAGGTGGACAGCATTTTTCATCATTGGTCCTTTGGAATGGTCTTAGATTATTGTTTTAATCAGAGTAGTTAAGTCTCCCATAGCTGTTCAGTTACAATATTGCTGTTACTATGTACAGTGTTCTCCTGGTTCTGCTCATTTCACTAAGCATCAGTTCATATGAAATCTTCCCAGGTTTTTCTGAAACCACCCTCTTCATCATTTCTTATAGCACAATAGTATTCCATCACATCATATATTGCAACTTGTCAGCCACTCCCCAACTGATGGCCAATGCCTCAATTTCCAATTCTTTGCCATCACAAAAGTCTATCTCTATATTTATAATAATGATAGCTAACATTTTAATAGTACCTACTATATGCAGGCACTGAGCTAAGTGCTTTACATATATTATCTCAACTGATCTTTGCATCTACCCTGGGATGTAGGTACATCCCCATTTTATAGATGAGAAAATTATAAACTGTTTTGTGAACCTTCCAGTGTTATATGACTTATATGATTATTTACAAATTGCCTTTCTCATAATGACCTTATTATCCCTAATTTTACTGATGAGAAAATGGAATCTAGGAGAAGGCTAGAAGCCCTAAATGGGAGAAGGACCCTTATGGGTTTTTAATGCCAATTCTCCTATATCTGGTCATGATGCTAACTGGAGAGAAGTGAAATTATCTACAGCTCAAGAAATAAAAAGCCCAAATGTACGCCAGCATCCTTCCTGAAGTCCTTTATGAGCCACATTCTTCAGAGGTGCCGACGCAAGAAATCTAGTGCTGCTTCATTGGCCAATCAGCCACCTCTTGGAAGAAGATGTGGACCAGTCAGGAAACCACTCCTGTGTATTAGTGATTAAGGTGGGACTTTCTTTTACTGTTTTCTCTTTTAGCACTTATTTAATCAGGTGCCTTTGAAGAGTCTGGCCTTTGTTTCTTTGCATGGATCAGGAGTCATTGACTTTTATATGGTGGTGGTGCTAGGGAGAAACTTTCCCACACCCTAAATGGGATTTTTTCACTGTTCTTTGAGTGCTTCTCAGCACTGAGGTAATCAAATGCCCCAGGGCCCTGAGAGGGGTATATAAGATGAGAGTTTGGTGTTTGCCTTTTGGGGCTCTCACTCACTGGAAGAGTGGTGTGGGACTTGAAGAGACTCTGGGCAGCTGTCGTTAAGAGTCCCCCCCCCACCCCCCGGCTTGTAAACCCAGATGGTGGGACTTTGTTAAACCCTGGTAACTATGAATTGAGATTTGAATCAGACAAGGTCTGTCTGTTGATGTTTGTAATTTGTTGGTATTTGCTCTGAAGTTCAGGTTGCTGGCTTTTCCTCCTGAACTAAATGAGTTTGTATATGTATGTTTGATTAAAATGAGATTGTTAACCCCTTAAAGTTACTTTCCTTAGTAAAGCAGATCAAAGACCCTGTGCTGGCAGCTGTTGTTGCTGGTCTTGCTGGGTCTTGCACCTCAACAGCTGCTGCTAGCCGAACTGTTGTTACACCGTTTCCACCAGCATGTCCCAGATTGAGAAACCGAGCAAAAGAAACCACCAAAAACGCTCTGAAATGTCACTGCACTTCCTTGGTGAGTTCCTACCACATTTGAACATATTGCAAAACCAGCAGCATCGAGGGAAAACGGTGCTTTTGATAAGCCTGGCCCAAGGTTTCAGAATGTCCTACGCGTTATTATTAGCTTCTGGTTCCACTCTGGGATGCATATGGAACAAATGTGAATGTTAACCACTACTTAGTGCTGTCCAAAAGTAAAGTATGCTCTATCACGGGAGGGGCGGAGGGAGGGCTGTTTGACCACTTGTTGGGTACGCCTGTAAAGGATATTTTTGTTATAGACAGGTTTGGACTAGACGGCTTCTATGGTCCCTTACAAGTCAGATTGTAGAATTCTTTTCTTATTTTCAAAAAATATCATTTTGCTCTTGCTTTTGAGAAAGAAATAAGAATGCAATTTAATGAATGAAAAACATCTACTATATGCCACATGCTAGGTACACAGAGAGAAAAATCCACCCCCCCCCCGCCTTCCCCCTTGGAGCTTCCACTCTCCTTGGGAGAAATGATACGTACAGAGAAACGTAACAAAAAATTGATCTCAAATAAAGACAAACTAATTCCTGAGGAGGAGGGGGAGTCACTAACCATTAAGGAGACCACGAAAGGCCTCAACAGGACGGTGGCACTGGAGCTAAGCCTTGAGCTCAGAGACACTGGGGGTGCCTGGAACTAGGGATGCCAAGAAGGGGAGGCGGCCGTATGAGGCTGAAAAGACACTGTGCCTGTTGGTGGGAGTGTGCAGAGGCTCCTTCTGAAGTCTGTAACATCACCTGCCTGGGCCTCAAGTTCCACATTTATAAAATGGGGAAAGGACCCAATAAAGTCCTTTCCAGTTCAAACCCCTGGGATTCTAGTTTCATTTTAAAATCTAGGGGAATGATTTAGTTTCTCACTGTCTACCCAGAGATTTCTTGAGGACAAACGAGACAGACCGCATCAAAGTGCTTTTAAACCCCTGGATGAAAGGCTTATTAGAAGAAATCTATTAATACAAGGTACTTCTATTTTAAATGACATACGTGGTCTTTTGGCACACGATGAGAACACTAAATCTTAAAAAGAGGCATCAATATAAGGTTGTTCTATATTGTCAGATGTGATATAGATGATGGATAAGTCTTGTGTCTGTTTTCAATATAATTTTAAAGTCACAAACTAATTCAGGAAAATCTTTTTCCTATCACTAATCTCTTCTGGTCCAGCTTCCCTTGCTAGGGGAAGGGTAAAGCCCTTACTTAAGGAGGCTTCTTCAGGTCTACACTAAGGACTGAGCTGGGAGATGACTCCCACCACAGGCAGAAATGCCCAAGGAACCTACAGAGAGTGGAGGTCTAGGTTCTGATGCATTCCTCACTTTCATGTACACTGCTGTTCCATTCCAGGCAATTACTTAATATTCATTCAAATTTAGTTGCTTCCTGATTGGTGATGGTCTCATGTGGCCCACCACATCGAAGCTGCCTCCATTCACGGGGCTATTTATTTCCAATGTCTTCTTATCAGCCACCTGGACCTCTGATGTCCTGATTGGTAAATACTCTGAATGAGTTGCTACATCCCAGCATCTTCAGCTATAATTCAAATGAGGTCATCTTCAGCTGCCTTGGGTGGATTGTCTTCCCTGGCTCCTCCCCGCTACCTCCCTCCATACACACTTTCCAGTCCTGGAACCATGATCAAGTCAATACCACCATTGCTCCTGGAAAAAGAGAATCAATCTACCCTCCTTGTGCTCCACTCTCCCTTCTTACAACTCTCCAAACCAAAATGACCCCTCTTTGGTCAGTGCTCCCCTAATAAGTTACTTGAGGGCAGAGACCACCTTTGTTTTTTATCCCCAGCATTTAACACAGTTCTTGGCATGTGGTCAAGGCTTAATAAATGCTATTCATTCATTCATTCACTTGTTCATTATGTTGTTTGGCAGAAAGTATCTATGCTTCTGCAATAATATAATGGTTTGTTCATAGCTGGTTCACATTTCTTCATCCATGAAATTATGTGCCAGTTGCTAGACATTAAATCTCTTTTGCAGACTCTTTAAGCTTTGTAAGAAATCAATATTTTGTGGGGTGGGGAGGGCCTCAATGAAGGGCCACACATAATGACCATGGTCTTTGAGACCATGACTCACTATCGCCACCTGGTGGTATTATGTCTGTCTGTCTGTCTGTCTATCTATCTACCTACCTACCTCTATCTATCCATCTATCTATCTACCTACCTCTGTCTGTCTATCTATCTATCTATCTATCTATCTATCTATCTATCCTTCTCTCTCTCTCCCTACCTCTATCTATCTGAAGTGTTTACTAAATGGACATTTTAACCCCACAAAGTGCTAGAACATTTCAAACCATACATATCATAGCCAAAAATATAACTTATTTAATCATCTAGCAACCTGCACTACCCAGGGCCCAAAACTAACAAACACAAAAAAGACTCTAGGTGGTCAATACTGGGAAGATATGGAGCTGGAGACCCTGGGTTTAAGGAAGGTCTGTCTGTTTTTGCCTTTCTGGAAGTCATGTATTTAACTGCATGAGGCTTCTACTTGCTCATCTGTAATAAGAGGAGGTTGGATGGGATGGCCCATGGTCTCTTCTGGTCCTAAATCTAAGGTCCAACGAAGCTGCCACCAAGCCTGAGGCCGAGCAGCCTTGGAGACAGAGAGCCACTAGAGTAGCCAGACACCCAAGGCCACTTTCTAAGGCTCTAAGACAGAGAAGAAGTGCCAGCTGGCATCAGTGGACTGACTTCCCACAGATGAAATGGTAGGTCTCATCACCTCCAGCCCAAGGATCCAGGCAAAGAAAGCCCATGGACTTGAGTCAGAAGAATCAGTTTCTTATCCTCTTCATTATTCAAATAATCTTAGCTCTTCTGCTCTTTTAAGCCTAAAGTTTCTCTTGTGTTCTTCTATTCAACTGCCCTCCTTGAGGGTAGGGTGGTCTTTCTTTTTTTGCATTTGTGTCCAGAGTGCCCGGCACATAGTAGGTACTTAATAAATACTGACTGATTGGGGAGTGGCAGCTTGGAAAGGATGGAGGGTGCTGCTAAAAGAAGGGGCCACTGGTGACTGGAAATACATCTCTCCAAAGCCCAGCATCTGGAGCTATTTGGTGCATGGACCACTTATACCCATCTCAATAGCCTTTGAGAGTATCACTGTGACATCATGCCATATCACATCATGCCAACATAGGTGTATATAAAAGGCAGTGATATAGTGGTTAGAGGACCAACCTCAGAACCAGGAAGACCTGAGTTCAAATTCTGCATCTGATGCATTCAGGCTGTGTGACTCTGGGCATAATCTTTGAGGGCTCTGGGCATCTCTCTAAGGCTCTTGGTTTCAGAGCAGGTACACCAGTAGAAGGTGTTTCCTTACCTGAGAGTTCCCTCTACCAATGAAATCACAAGTCCCTGTTGTAGAGAGAAATAGTACCAAAAAGGATGCATATGATAATGGCCCTGAATCATCAAGAAAAGGTCAAAACACATTCAGTTCTCTCTGTTAAGGAGGTGGGGAAACCGTAGGATTCATTTTAGCAATGAAAAATGGCAAAAATTAATTGAGGTCACGTACGGTCCTTAAAGGGGTCACCTTTAGTTATGTGGAAAATCTGTTTTCGGAGAATGCTTCAGTTCTTGAAAACACCAGGTACAGAAGGGGGCATCTCTGCTTAGAAAGCAGGGGAGGGGTGAGAGGAGAAGGGCACGTCCAGGATGGAAATGAAGAGGAAGTATATTTCAGTGCATTGCTTCTCCATCCCATGCACAACAGGTCTTAGGAGCTAAGTCCCTGGGAGTTGAATGAATCACAGAGTGACTACCTAGGGTCACAAAGTGTCGAGGTAGGATATGAACCCAGATCTTGCCAACTCCAAACGCAGCACACTATAAACCACACCACATTACCTCCATCGATGGAATAACAACAATACTATTATTATAACACAGTGGCAACATATATAGTAAGGAGGAAAGCATCATGGCACCAGAGTCAGGGGACCTGAGTTCAAATCCTGCCTCTAACACAATATTACTATGGACATGTTATTTGGCCTCCCTGGGCCTTACTTTCTTCATCTATAAAATAAAGACAGTAATACCTACATTACTTAACCCACAGAATTAGTGTGAGGGAAGTGCTTTGTCCACTTTAAAGTGATACAGAAATACAAGAGACAGTAGTAACTTATAATGGGGACGGCTAGGTGGTGCCATAGTACAGAGGGTGCCAGGCCTGGAGTCAGGAAGACTCATCTCCCTGAGTTCAAATCCAGCCTCAGCCTCTACTTACTAGCTGTGTGACCCTGGGCAAATCACTTAACCCTACTTGCCTCAGTTTACCCATCTGTAAAATGAGCTGGAGAAGGAAATAGCAAACCACTTCAGTATCTTTGCCAAGAAAACCCTAAATGGGATCACCAAGAGTCCTGAACAATAACTTATGATAGCAAGCCCCTTTTCCATAGCACTAGGTTTACAAAAGTGGACGTGGCATCACAGCGAGGGGTGTACTGTCTGGAATAGCTGACCTTTCAATTTTCAGCATGAGCATTTATACCTCGAAAGTTGGTAAATGCTCTCAATCAGGGCTTGATGTACTGTTTTATTGACTGTCTAGACTTGGGAAAGTGATGGGAAAATGGTAATAATTCAGATTAAACTTGAAAGCGTGTTGTGTAAATCCAGCCTCAGACACTCGTGTGTGACCCTGGGCAAGTTACTTCATCCTGACTGATTGCCTCAAAAAAAAAAAAATAGTGTTGCGCACACGTTTTCCCAAGGAGAGTCAGTTGACCAGCATGCCTCTGATCGGAACTTCAGAAGTAACAGGCACTTTTTCCCTGCTATGTGATTCTTTCAGTAAATTCCTACGATAGGCAAAAAGTTAGCCAGGTCCAGATTTATACATAGTTGGAGGAGGCAGGCACCCACTGGCTGGTCCCCTGTTGATGACTGACACTGCACCATTAAAGCTTCATTGCTTTCTCCACCCAAAACTCTGACACACGACTATTCCTGGGGTGGATCCTCTATCTCTTCACTAACCTCTACAGTCAAACAAGTTTTACCAGATTACCCTGGCAGCAGGAGGCATGGGTCCTGGATAAGAGTCCTGGACGTCTTCGAGGTTCTGTGTCAAGCAAGATAAACCACCTGGCATGTGGGGAGAGCAGTGGATAGAGCGCTGGGCCTGCCTGCAGCCAGGAAGACCCGAGTTCAAATCCAGCCTTAGACCCCTCTTAGCTCTGGGCTCCTGGGTAGTCACAACCTCTGACTCTGAGTTTCCTTAACCGGAAAATAGGGATAATAACACCTACCTCACAGGGCTGTTGTGCACTCCGCACAGCACCTGGCACATGCTGTTATTCAGTCGCATCTGCCTCTCCAGGACCCCATTTGGGGTTTTCTTGGTAAAGACACTGGAGGGTTTGCCATTCCTTCTCCAGCTCATTGGATAGATGAAGAAACTAAGGCAAACAGCGTTAAGTGACTTGCCCAGGGTCACACGGCTAGGAAGTGTCTGAGGCTGGATCTCAACTCAGGTTCCCCAGACTCCAAGGCCAGTGCTCCGTTCACTGTACCACCTAGCTGCCCCCTGCCCGGCACATAGTAGGCACTTAATAAATGCTTATTTCCTTCCTCTGTGCTTACCCTTTGCTTGATCCCTTCTAATCACGGGACACTCTCTCCCAACTGAAGCATCCCATTCCTTAAAATGTTAAGAAGTCCTTCTGCATTTTGAGCAAGAAGAGAAGGACTTACCTGTAATCTACAGCAGTAATGTGCAGCAGGCAGCAACTCCTTTATTTCAAAACTGGTTTCTGTCCCATGATACACGGGTTCTAGGGATTCTTCATCCTCTCCCCATTCCAATCTATATTCTGAGATATCAGCACCAGAGATTTCGGGGCTCTGAAAAAAAAAAAAAGCGGAGATTTCACCAGTAAACAACTTCATTTAAAATCAAGTCTCGTTTTGTTTACACGGGACCGGCTAAACCCGCTGTGGGGGAAAGGAGAGAGTGAGGAGGTGTTCCTCAGCTCACTGATTTTATTTGGGACTCCTGAGATGTCAACAAAAAAAATAAAACCTCAACAAACCATACAGGGTCTAAGCTGTGCACTGACAAACTCATCTTAAAGAGAATTGAGGACTGAAGATGAAAGGAGGCAGGTCATATGATAAAATTATGGAATAAAACTGAGATCGACAAGAAAGTAACACTCAACACATAGGGAGGGTTTTCAGGCTCCGAGCACCCGATAACAATGACAGTCCAGCAATGATTCCATGTTAGATGAAGCACCCTCCCTCCCCCACTCTCTTCTCCTTTCATGGCTGAAGGATCCTTCTGCAAACATTTTGCAGAAATTATACTGTGAGTTCATTTATTTTTCTTTGTAACTCTAGCTCTTAGCACAGAACCTGCCACACAATCAGCGCTTAATAAATGCTTGTAATAAACACTTAATAAATGCATATTGACTGACTGAAGATACCACTTCACCATATATAAAATGGATATATTTAAAGATTAATTCAAAAGAGGAGTTATAATTCTCTGGTTTTTTTGAACAGCAAAACGTGACCACAACTTGAAATTATCTTAGAAACTGGTAAGAAACTCTTTAAAGTTTTCAGGACGCACTCAAGAAATACGGAATAAATAAATCATAGGATAATAGATCTGCCTCTGGAAAGGATGTCAGAGGTCCAATCCCCGATTTTGCTGATAAGGAAACAGGCCCAAAGACGTTAAGTGACTTACCAAGGTCACATGGTTAATCATTCAGAATGAGATCTGAACCCCTTTTTATTAGCTCTTAATGCATCATGATTTTGTGTATATTTGGGGGGTAGGCAACACAAAAAAACAGAAACTGGGTTCCAGTGGGGTCTTGACTTACCTCCCAACTTACTAGGACACCTGAATCAGGCAAAAAGGAAATACAAGGTGCTCGGCATTGCCCAGGGGGCCCCGCTGCGGTGGTGATTTCTGATGCCTCAGAGTAAGGACCATACTAGACAAAGAAGAACACACACACACACACAAGTGTAAATAGAGGCATGTTCGAAACCATAGCAAGAATGACACTGGACAGACAAAACTGGATTATATCAAGATCATAGGAAAAAGCCTGCACCAACCCAGCAAGCACAGAGCCATAGAAGAAAAGTCTCTTGAGAACAGCCAAGACCTGTAAATCCACTCAGATTTGGTTCATCTGATCCCAATTCACCTAGGAGTCAGAATAGATATTCAGACCTCTGGACAGAGGTCATTGGAAACATAAGAATTATTTGGGGAAAAGGAGTCATTGATTTAAGTAATCCTAAACTGATTCCACTCTGCCACCCTCTCTTCTGGAGGTAATTCCCCCAGACGGCTCTCTGGAAGGTGGCCAGGACGGAGCTCAAGAGGCAGCTTGGGAATGGGAAGCCAAAGAGAGACAGAGGAAAAATCTTCCCAACAGAAGACCAAGAGCAAAGATGAGGGAAGCAGAGAGGAAAAGAAAACTGAAGAATGGTTGAGGCTTTCAGTGAGAAGGCAGGAACGTTTCTCTTCAGAAGGAAACAGGAAGTTGTTGTTTCTCATCCCTAAGAAAAAAAATTGCAGACTCCACTGGAGAAATCACAACACGCACAACAACAGTGCCCATTCTGAAACAATACTTCTTTGTCTGGGTCTATTCTTTTAAAAAACAATTTGCAGCTCTTTACTGCAAACATGGCATGGGCAGTCACTTAGAACCCTGCAGTGAAAAGGCAAAGTTCACTCTTGTCAAACCCAAATGTCTTTTCTAATGTCCACATTATCTAGTTAATTTCAGTATTAGCCAGTGGTGGATTCTTAAGCCAGGATACTTATTTGATTTGTTTGACCCATGTGTGTCCACCTCCTTGATAAATTTTTAAAGCTCCAACAAGCATATTCGAAGATACAATGGGAACACGTTTCTGAACTTGTACGTTAATCTGATACCAGTAAAGCAACTCAGTTTAGAGACAAAATTTCAAATGGACCTAATACAACTGAATGACACACGTGGTTTTCAGCTGGCTGTTTGGCTAAAAAATCTGCTTTAATATTCCTCAGAGGATGCCAATAAAAATGAACACAGACACTTATGGATGTTTAATTTTTAATGAATATGAAAACTCTGAGAAATCTAATTCTGGGTATTTCCAATTTCAAAACTAATGTCCAAAGAAAGATTTTGCAGTAATGCGCCTGTTTTCTGAATTATTTAAAGTTTTCTATTATTGCAATGGTTCACAGTGACCCTGCTGCTGAGGGCAGCTAACCACCAGCACTTTAATGTATTTCTTGGGAATAGGCACCGTCCATTCAGTCAGCAGATGAGTAATACTTTGAACAGGAGATGTACTGCTGAGACTCTTATCTTTAAAACAACATGAGCATGCATTTATTTATAACGCACAAAATGCATTAGGGGGTTAACAAAATTTGTCCCTCTGTTCTCAAAAATGCAGAAATCTACTCTCTGAGCATCTATAACACAGGAAACACTTGTAAACACATCTGTCTAAAGGAGCAACAAAGAATCAGACTCTTCAGAGGATGGCCATGCTTCAAATGGGTGGTCTCAATTCTCCAGGGGCTGATTAAGCTGTGAACAGAATAGTTTGCACTTTTCACTCCTCCAGATTGCTGCTCATGCTGGTTGTAAAGGAGAGGAAGTCAAAATTGTAGTCAAATACTACTAACTAGAACTGAGTAGAAACACTCATATTTCTTTGGAAAATAATCTATCTAAAGGCTTGAAGGGAAAAAAATAGTGCCATGGGGACATGTGGATGCCAGCTCAAATCTATGTTTGCCCTGTTTTCTGTCCACCAGAAAGCAATCCTTTCCTGGACCAGTCACCAGTCTAGATTGATATCTTTACTATCATGCCCTGTCTTTCCAAAAAGAAAAAAAAAACAAGTTAGCCTTGGCTACAGGAATCAGCTGAGGGTCTCAGCCCCAATCTCAGACATAGCCAACATAGCCTCAACATGGTGGGAAGACTGGGATGCTCCTGAAGAGTTTGGGTAAATTGTCTTGGGGTAAGGGAATCATTTGCTGAAACCATTGAAAAATATGGGGAAAAAAGGTTCTTTAATTGCATTATTAGGTTGTTGGCCTGACTTTCCTAGAATACTTGGGAATTCTGCCACGGAGGTTCAAACAAGGCAACATTTAGGAAATGCCTTTGAGAAACGTTAAAGAATTTAGAAGGTCTAACAATGTTTTGTTGTCATTGGTCTTAATACAAGAATGACTCAAGGCTTAATCAAAGAAGTTTCTGAGGTTGTGATTACCAGAGCTCTTAGAAGTCACAAGACAACAGACCTAGATGCTGAAGACAGCCTTAGGTCATCCATCTGATCTAACCCTCTCATTTACAGAGGAAGAAACCAAAGCCCGTGGAGGTTTGGTGACTTGATCAAGGTCATTTAGCACACATTATTAATGGTACAAATAGACTGTAGGATATTCCACTTACCCCTCCGTCATTCAAGGCTCTCACCCTGAAATGATAGGTAGTTCCAGGGAGCAGATTTCCAACTGTACACTCTAAATCAGGCCCGTGATACACCTCAGAAGCAACATCTTCGGGTTCAGTCATCTCTACGCTGTACTCAGAGACCTCACAGCCACTTTCTGATGAAGGAACATCTGGAAAGACAGACAGTTCCCCACCTAGAACTCCCTTCTTCCCCTAGTTGATCTCATTACATTGAATTTTTTTTAGTATAATCTTTCAAAAAAAAATAGGATCTCCATCTTTAAAAGCAGCATCGTCCAGACAGAAGTTCAATCTTCCCCAAATGATATCGTGAATCAATCAATCAACAAGCACTGATTAAGTGCCTACTGTGTGACAGACATTATTGTAGGTACTAGGGGCATAAATAGAAGCATAATTGTAGACTCAACTGTCAGAATGTAAATTCCCCTGGGGAAAGGATTATACTTTCCTTTGTGCCTAATGGTATCTGGCACATAGAGGATATTTAATAAATGCTCGCCGATTAACTGATCTCATATACATCCCTTGACTCTGTACCTCAGTAGCTCTCCTGATGGTGACCTGAACTCTACCTAGAGAATTCACTGACTCGGTCTCTCTGTCTTTTGTAGAGGGAAGGCAGAGAATAGGCCTTGAAATCAGTACTCATTAGGATCCTGTTTTATTTTTTTTTTTTGTTGGTTTTTTTTTAAACTATAATATGAACATACCCAGCAGAATATAAGCTCCTTGGGAGCAGTGACCGTAACTGTTTTTGTCTTTCTATCTCCTAGAATAGTGCATGGCCCATAGTAGGGACTCAATATGGGCTTCTTTTTTTTTTTTTTTTTGAGGGGGGAAGGATGGGCAATCGGGGTTAAGCGACTTGGCGAAGGTCACACAACTAGTAAGTGTGTGAAGTGTCCAAGGCTGGATTTGAACTCAGGTCCTCCTGACTCCAGGGCTGGTGCTCTAGGCCCCACGATATGGGTTTTTTGAATTTGACCAACATGTAGTAGGCACCTGACTGGCTTGAATACCTAAGACACAGCTTATATTACTAAGGAGTAGAGATGGACAAGGTGGACAAGGCTGGACAAGGGCCTTGCACATAAGAGGTTCTCAATGAATCTGACTCTCATTCCATTTGGATACCTCCCACCTCGGAGAAGACCAGTGTGGGCAGCTCTACAAAAGTGTGGCTTATGAATCAAAGTACTTTGGCCAACCTCCAAGCACTTGGTATTGGTAACGAAGGAGCCACCACATTCAACCCAAGTTATCACAGTTTACTCCCGGATGTCACAAAAGCCAGAAGGGACAAGAATCAACATGGTGGTTTGACCCAATTATCACCTGACATGGACCACTAGAGCTACACCTTCCACCCCTACTCCACCCCCACAGTCAGCAACACTTACAAAGAGTGAGAAATTGTTTTCCTATCAGAACATTTGCATTATCATGATTTTTAGTTTTTCACAACTAAAAATGGGAAAATAAACCTTAAAAGTCCTCCCTAGCAATTGTCAGAATTTCCAACCACTCCTTAGAAAAGTCTTCAATTGTCCCAAGACAACAACGTCCCTCGTTGATGACTTACCCCACTGCAGATGGATTTCTTTGTGCTTTGCTTTCCCCAAGACCCTTGGGGGTCGACACTGGCCTGGTGCAACACTGAGTGTGCGGATGGGAAGACTGTCAGAACACTGGGGGAAAAGGGAGGACGGTCACTCCTTCATCTCTCAGGAAAACGACACACAAGAGGTAATTCTATAATGTAAACGCTATTAACAGCGTGTTCCGCATGGAGCATACGACAAAGACAAATACGGGCTGATTTTTTTCACAGCAAGTCATTTCTGAATCTGTTTAAGGAGGCAATCCGAGGCACGGGGCAGCTGCTCCAAACAGAATGAACAATTTCTAAAGCCAATTTGGGAAACATATGTTGGCAAAGGGCTCATACGCAAATTTATTTTTACTAAACTCAAATTTAGAAAGACTCTTCACTGTGAAAGAAGAGAATGCCCCAATAACCTAGCCAAGTTTACTATTTACAATTAAGCCATTTCTTTTGGAGCTATTTTTTCCTTTATATATTGGTTAACAGCCCTCACATAGACCATAAAAAAGCAAAGGACTAAAGATGGAATGCTGCATAATGCTGACATTATCTAGCCACAGTTGACATTATAATGTTGATAGAAATATTGATCTTCTCCTTTATAAAAGGGGATCAATAAGGGAACTGGGATAGGGTAAAGTCAGATAGAATAATGCTGTTCAACAGGAATGGCTTTAACTGACACATAATTAAGGTATTGTACAAGGCCAAATAAAAGCATTTCTGGAGCCCAGCACTGAGCCTTGCCTGTAGAAGGTGCTCAAGACATATCCACTGATTTTGTCTGGACAACTTCACTCTGACAGAAATGAGAGGGGGGACACTATGAGAACCTTCTTTCTTGATTTCTATCCATCTGCAAATTGTCTGGAAAAGAACCTTTGTTCCAATTGTTGCCTTCTACTTAGGGGAAATGAGAATATAGAAAGTCAAGAAGGGGAAGGAGCAACATAAAAAAGTGAATCTCACTTTCTAGCCCCCCAGGCTTGTGTCCACCCTTGGGGTCATCCTCAGCTCTCCACTCTCATCCAATATGTTCCATCAGCTGCTAAGGCTTACTATTTTTATCTTTACAACATTTCCTATTTCTACAACATCTTCTTTCCTCTACTCCTTGTCAACTGAGGTATTTGTAAAGCGCTTAGCACAGTGCCTAGTAGGCCCTTAAGAACTCTGTTCTGCCCTTCTCTTCTTTCCTTCCCACGCAGCCACAACGACCACTTTGGTATAGTCCTTTATCAACTTATTCCTGGACCACTGCAATAGCCTTCTAGCTGGTCTTACTTCAAGGCCCTCATCACCCTAATTCATCCTCTGCTGCCAAAGAGATTTTTCTACAGCTCAGGTCACTCTGAGCTATTCAATAAACTCTAGTTTCTCCCTAACAGAAGCTCTTTGGGGGGCATTTAAAGACCTCTGTAACTTGGCCCCTTTCTACCTTTCCAGGCTTCCTATTTTTATTCCACCTTTCACGTATTCCATAGTCCAGCTGTACTGGTCTTCTCACTTCTTCGTGGACACAACACTTGGTTTCTCAACTCTGGGCACGTGCATTGGCTGCCGCCATGTATAGAACACTCCCCCCACTTCATCTCTACCTCTTGGCTTTTCTCAAGACTCAGCTCAAATTCTACTTTCTGTGTGAGGCCTTTCCTGGTCTGGTCCAACCTCCTTACCCATCCCCACCTCACACACAACAAATAGTGCCTTCTCTTTGAGGTCACCTCCATTTACATTCTAGGTTTTCTCCCCCGTTAGAATGTAAACTCCTTGAGGGCAGGGGCCATGTTCATGCCTTTTTTTGTATCCCCAGCACTTAGCACAGTGCCTGGCATATAGTAAGTACTCCATAAATGACTTCTGACCAACTGACAAGCACCCCTTGAGTAGGAGAAAAACAATTCTAAATACTCTCCTCTTCAATTCCTTCTCCCTGCTCCCCACCCCCAGCAAAAGTCATTAACTCACAGGGGACAAGTCTGTGAAATTTCAAAGCATAATTCCTTAAACAGTGTTGTAATGTTTTATGTCTTTTCTCTACCTATTTGAACAGTAAGCATAGGGCGTTGAAAATATCCATCTCATCTGGTTACTGTCAGCATTAGCCAGAGTTCATCCTTGAACTTTTCTAAAAGGTATGGTCCATCGTCTCTTAAGGAATCAATACGCTGTCAGCTCTACCAAATGGGAATCACTATTCAGTGCAATTCTGAACATTTTGAAACCAAAGAACATTTTCAGAAATCCAACCCTCTGGGCCTAAATGAAGAGCATGTGAGGTACTTCTTATCAAAGCACATGACTTTTAAAAGAGCCAAACCAGGAATTTAATCAAGAGGCCAAAGAGAAGGCTCATCAAAATGGGACTAAAGACAAAGTTCTTACTCTTTTTCCTACTGAAACATGCCACCCACCTGACTGTGTCCACCAGTGCTGATGCAGCATGCCCGGAGTTTATACAAAGTGCCCGGCTTCAAGTGAGTAAAGGTATATTCTGTGGTGGAGCCACTATATGCCACATCCCATTGATTTGCTGTAACAGAAGATTGACGTGATGAGTGGTCAACCCATTACTGACTCTTTCAGGAAACTGTGTATAGGCAAAGATAAAGGGGACTCACATACTTTTATCTGTTTGTCTTTTCATTTTAAATCAGGCTGGGCTTCCTAACTGATAAGGGGGTTGGCAATATGGTTTATTTTAAAATTTCCATTTTCTTAGCTTTTAAAAAAATGGTATCATTTTAAATTACTTAATTATGTTGAGTGCAATAATCAGCACTTATATAGTTGCATTTTGACAGTCATTGAATTCTCATGGAATTAATCTTGGGTACTGAGAAGACTAAGAAATAAGTGATTATGGAAATCAGAAGAAAAAAAATAAAGAAAATATTAAAACAGTGACAGAAAACACATAGTAACAGTTGGACGTCTGAGTACGAAGCAGCCTGAGTTCTGACACTGTCTATTGTGTTTACTCCCTCTCTGAACTCAGGCAAGTCATGGCTTCTTTCTTTCCCCTCAGGAGTAAATTAAGAGGGCTGGGCTGGACATCTCTGAAGTCCTTTCAAGCCTTGAATCTGGGATCCTCTAAGATGAAACTATATGGGTTAATTGCAAATGGGCCAAGAAGTTCTCACTTCCCATGTTTAGGATGTGCTAAAATGGTCTATTTTCTGTCCAGTTCCACAGTGTTGGAAATTCCACCATTAAAGAGTCAATTCTTCGGACAAAGTATTGTCCTCTTTTAAAATGAAAATACTGCTGGGAACTGTAACACCTTAAGCCATTATTACTATATAGGAATCAGAAGATTGGGGGAGGTAGCAAGAGAATATAATCCAAATGGGCTATCTACACCAAATGAATTTTTGGGATAATTATTTAACCCTTTGCTTCATTACCTGTGGGGAAAGTCTTTAAATTTTAAACACCCAATGACTTCCAATGAGTTTTATTAGAGATCATGAAATGCAAATAGAAGGTCAATATCTGAGTTACAGATTCTATAAATTCATTATTCCTCAAGAACATTTTGCCATGCTTAAGTGACCTTGCCCAATATGGGGCTTTTCAGAAAATGTGAAGACTCAGAAATTCAGAGAAGTTTTCTTATTAAAAAAGCAAATTAAACTTTGAACAGAATTTGCAATATTCTTTCAAACCCATCAAATTCTTCTGCTATTATCACAAAGTAAAGGCCAGCTGGGCATAGTGGTGCATGCCCATGATCCCTGCTTGGGAGAGGCCAAGGCTGTTCTGAGTGTAATAAGGCAAAAGCCAATCAGGTGACTGTACTAATGAGGTTGAGTCCCCTGGATCCTCAGGCTACCTAAGGAGGAGTAAATTGATCCAGACTGGAAAACAAAGCAGGTCCAAGTTTCCTTGCCCATCAACAGCGGGTTCAGGCCCACAATGGCCCCTGCATGTCTAGCCCATGAAATGTAGTTCTCAAAAAAAAAAAAAAGATAAAAAAGAAGAAAAAAGAAATATACTCCAACCGGCAAAGGAAAACAAGAAGAAAGAAACCGACTAGCCAACTGAAATAAGGCTCATTTCTTTGCTCCAAAGGGCCTAGGGCTTACTAGAAGCCTTCCATCCAAGAGATGGAGAGGTTTCATACAGGGCTGCAGTGATGGAAAGAAGTCCAAAGAATCTCCTCCCAACCTCCCTTTATGAAGTACTTTGGGGAAAAAGACAAGATTAGCAGATAGCACTTTACATTCTAACATGGGTACAGTTAATGCACAGAGAGTATTGGTGGACAAGAAGGCAGCATTTGGGGAGTCACAGGGATGGTGACAGAAGCCATAGGGAAGATATTGAAGACGGTCTTTACAAGAATGATGTCAGAATGGTACCATGGAGTTGAGGGACCGTTTCATTTCTGTCTTTGTAGAGTGGGTGCCTAGCCCAATGGCCTGGCACATAGTGGGTCCTTAATAAATGCCAGTTGCTTTTAACTGAATTAACTATACCTTCTGAATGTCCCTCTGAGATCTCCAGCAAGTACTTAAGGATTTCAGAACCGCCATTATCTTTAGGAGGATCTGAAACACGAGCAGATATCTCATTAGTTGCAATGAAAGGTTTTGTTTTTACTTGCACAATTGTTGCTATGTAATTTTCCCAAGTCGCCAACGACAAACATTTTGGTTAGTTTTTATGCGGGGAAGGGAATGTTGTAGATGGAACTCAAGATTCTCAAAAGGGAGACTGGAAACAGTTTACTAAGGGGGACATCTTTGGTTGGAACCTAGTCCCGGGGCATCTCAGGTGTTTAGGACAACAAGAATACTAAACAAGACATTGTATCTCTTGGTTCCAGGTGTTCTTTCTGACTCTCCCCCAGACCTGGAACACTCTTCCTCCTGCAATGATCACTGACCTGCCTGACTTCCTCTAAAATCCCACCTTCCACAGGAAGCCTTTCCCAACCCCTTAATTACTTCCCGTATATGGCATACTTGTATGTATCTGTTTGCTGGTTATCTCCCTGGTTAGATGGTAAGGTCCTTGAGGGCAAGGACTGTCTTTTTTCCCTTTTTGTATCCCTAGTGCTTACAGCACATAGAAGGTGATTAATATTATCAATAATTAATATTTATTGATTGAGTGACTGATTACTAATGCCTCCCAAGGTATAGTTCCTGAACAGGAGCACATGTTTTCTTTACAGTGAGATTTCCTTTACAGAGAGATTCCTATGTGAAATTCCCCTTCACACATAGCTCTGGACTTAAAGTCAGGAAGGCCTGCCTCTGGCACTTTACTAGCTGTGTGACCTTGGGCAAGTCACTTAACCTTTATGAGACTCGGTTTCCTCAACTGTAACTTCACTGCTAGTCTGGGTTGACATTATCACTGATAAAGGCCAAAGATGTTAACATTAACATCTATTCATTTTCCCTCCCTGCAGATTGCTGATTGTTCTAGAATCTAGACATCTTCCAGGGGAGTATCCAGGTATTCAATGACCTCCACTTATCTACATGGTTCAGGTTGAAATTCATGTCCCTCCTTTTTTTTTTTGAGGCAAGCAGGGTTAAGTGACTTGGCCAGGGTCACACAGCTAGTGTCTGAGGCTACGTTTGAACTCAGGTTGAGTAAGCCCTCATAACAGTCTCAAGTTTTCAATGACATTTAAAATTCTAATGATGTTTTGTGAGTATGAGGTGGGATGCCTCTTTGGATGTCTATTCTCTAACTGAGGAGGCAGTGTGATAGAGAGCTGGTCTCAGAGTCAGAAAGACCCGAGTTCAAGTGCTGCCCCTGACATATACTGGCTGTATAACCCTGGACAAGTCACCTAACCTATTAGCGCCTCTGAGGCTGTAAGTTACAGAGAAGGCGCCATCCTACATCAGCAAAGGGAGTCACTCACCAGGAGCTCCCTAAATTTGGGAAATCACACGTGCGGCTAAAAGAAAATCACAAATGTCTACCAGTTTTCTTGTAAAGATGTAGGTGGATAAATACACGCATAAATAAATATCCACATTCAAACTATGCCTAGAGTTTACAGACCAAATGGAGGTGTAATATCTTGTCCAGACAGTAGGTGTCACCACTGAGGCCAGAATGAACTCCACCTAGAGAAACCTATTAAAAGGAATAATCATTTTAAAATAGATTTTTTAAAAAATCACCTACCCCATTTTACACTAAAGCCATAAGGTGTAATGAGCCCTTTAATAAAGGGTCGAGTCGGGGGTCCTGGTCTGTCAGGACTTGTTGTACAAACCAAAACTTCACTTGGACAGCTTCTTCCTTCTACGTTAGAAGCAATTAACTAGAATAATGCGAAGGGAAAAAAAAAAAGAATATTAGTGTCAAACCAAGGAATTCCCAGGGAGTAAAGCCAACTATGTCACTTCAGTGGCTGAGATAAAAGAATCAGGACAAATGAACTTGAAAGCCACATGCGCAGAACACACTGCAAGGAATCCGTGGGGTAACAGAAAGGAGCATGAATTTGGATGTGAGTCCCAGTAATGCTTTACTTACCTGTATGCCCTTTTACAAATCATGTAATCACTGAGGACCTCAGTTTTCTTATCTGTATATCGAGGGAGGGCGCGGGGGGGGGGGAGTAATGGACCTGGAGTCAGGAAGACTTGATTTCAAATTTAGACACCATGTGTTTAAGACTGCCATCCGTTTAAAAAGTGACATACAAACCTTAATGGTTGGGAACATGTAGGATGTGCCTAGGTGAGTGTGGCCCAACGGGCTGACAAACTCCACAATGCTCTAAATGGCTCCTTCTGGCTTCTCAGTCATGAGGGAAGGGTAGAGAAAGCTTCCTGACTTTGCCTTCACATGTATGTATGTTTAAGGGAGGAAGCGTGGTTTAGCAGAGAAAGGGTACCCTTGTAATGAGAAAGACTGAGATTATACTCCTGCCCCAGATCCACACTGGCTGGGTGACCACCCTGTGTTTTAAGATTCTATGCTGCAAACCAGTTGCCAACATGCAAAAATGGAATGAATTTCCACACTGGGACTTTCCCCCTTCCACGCTGATTAAATCACAGGTGGAGACCATCCTCCTACCAACCCAGCTCACTGTACCTCAAACCCTACATAGGGGTTACCACATAGGCATTTTGACAATTATCGTCTATATTGTGATTGCTGCACCTTGCTAATATAGGGCTTAACCGAGAGACACCTTGTGCTGATACGTATGCTCTCTTCCGTCCCTAATCCAATGGCCACTTCCCTCTAAAATGGACAAACATCCAGGAAATTCAATTCTCTTTCATTTTGTCAGGATTGTCCAAAGCATAATTAGGCTATGCTTTTGAAACTGTCATTCTCTCGAGACTGATTATGATATTGTCATAGGAAGAAGCTCAAAGAGTCTCATTTTTGAGAACCAAAGTCCTGAGGTTTGTTTTTTTTTAAAACTCATTAAAGTGCTTTGGTTCTTAATCTTGCTAAATAATCAAAGCCAATGGAGGAATTGAGGTCTATTTGTACAGTGGTTTCACTTGTGAAAGGAGGATCTGAAAGAGTTATTCCAAGCCAAAAGAGCAAACAAAACACCCCATCATTAAAAGAGATGGAAGGAAAATTTGGAAGAACTTTCCACTGAGCAAAAAGAAAGGGCTGGTGGTGCCATCTTGTGGAAAGACAGTGATAGGACAAGTATGTGTTCAGTAGCATATAACAAAGTTTGGGGAAAACTTTTACATGAAAGCCCTTGTCCCTTTGTGACATAACAATGAGGGGGCGGGGGTAGGGAAGAAGAGGGGTGAATCAGTACAAAGTGAAGATTCCCTATATCACTAGGAAGTATGTGCAAATTCTTCCAAAAAATAATAAAATGCATTTAGATGGAGTAGCCATCCAAACCTCATTGGGAGGAAGGATGAAATGAACCAATCAACCAACCAACAAGTATTTAGCAAGCATCCACTGTGTGTCAGGAGCTAGGAATCCAGACAACAACGGAACAATCCCTGCTATCAAGGAAGGGGTATTCTTTCATTCAATCTTCAAATGCTGAATATTGAACATCAGTATTATATTGAAAATCAAACATTAAATATAATTTTATTCAATAAAACCTTGTCTATGAGAAGAACACTATGAATGGACACTGCATGGAGGAGGAGGAGGAGGAGGAAGAGGAGGGAAAATTCACTAATTTTTTTTTTTGGTCTAGGTCCACCAAGGAGACAAAGTCTTAGGATGTTTGTTTAGAAAACTAAAAATTCTCCCTACTGATACCGATCTGTCTCTTTTCAACAGGAAGCTGGAGATAGTTGCTTGGGGCAGTGAGTGTCGGAGGCACGACCTGACCTCAGGTCTTCCTGACTCCAAGGCTGGCCCTCGCAACACAGTGCTCACATCTCCCAATAAACACCGCTGGATAATACCGACATCCAGGTCATCGATGCACACAGGCCTTACTGAAATTAAGTCTCCACCAAATACTACCTTGTATTTAACTTTAGTGGCCCGCAGATTAGATTTTGCAGTGAAGGCGCTGATCTGTGTATTAATCAAATCAAGGTCAAATCCTTATCCCTACCGTTAAAGCTCCTTTGCCCTCAAGTATCAGGGCATAAGGCAGCTGGCCTTTAAGTGCCATTGGGTGCAAAACTAAAAGACAGAAGTTTTTTTAAAAGGAGAGGAAGAAAAAGAAGTGAGAAAATAGGAAAAGAGGGGAAAGGCGGAGAGACAAAAAGCAATAAGGAAGAGGAGAAGGGAGAAAATAGGAAAGAGGCCCACACAGGGGTAAAGGGATCTGGGCCAGAGTTCGGGGACACCCTCAGGTCTGGGAGGATGGAGGGCATTTGCTTCTGACTTTGATTCTGCTGTTGTTTCTTGGGGTGTGTGTAAGATGGCCCTTGGGGAGGTTGGGAAGTTCACTTTCCCTTTCTTAAGCATGGGATGGGACCCCAGAAAAGAGCACAGCAAACAGTTTATAAAAAAGTATCACTGCCACTTAAGCGTTGTGTGTGAAGATGGGCAAGAAGAATAGGATCCGGGCTGGAGGGATGGGGTGGGTTTGGGGGTTGATGTTCAATCAGCCCTGGAAAGATGGGAAGGGGCCAGGTTGTGGAGAGCTTGGAATGTTGAGCAGCATTCTCAGTTCAGTTCCAGAGTTAGGGAGTCAATAGAGTGTAACGAGTAAGGGGTTGCACCGTCATTATGGGAAATCGAGATGGCGGCTGAGGGGAGAATGGATTGGAGGTGGAAGCAGGGAGAACAACCAGCAGCTTCCTAGGGATTATTGAGGCAATGAAGGCCTGCACCAGAGCAGTGACCATGTGAGTGGAGAGGAGGGGATGGACACAAAGGATATTGAGACTCGATGGGGCCGTGTAGGGGAAGTGATAGTCTGTGTTTGGTCCTGGAGGTGACAGAGTCATTGGAGCCTACAGAGGAAAAGGGTGACAGGATTTCATTTTCAGGTTCAGGTATATGAGGAGGAGAAGGTTTCCGGAACAGGGAGAGGACACTCAAGGCAGGAGGACCATCAGGAACTCACCCTGAATTTATACTGTGTGCTTCTTTTGAGATTCTTCACAGTGCACGTAGTGTCCTCTCCAGTGTATTTGGGGTGGAAAAGGCTATCCTGGAGAGACAGAACCAGAAGGAATCATCAGGACCATAATGCCTGCCCAGAAAATCCTCTGCTTTTAAAAACCTGGCAGGCTTCCTGACTGTGATCTCATGATTCCAATACTCACCAGTGAATTCAAGGTCTGGCAACATGTGTTAGGAACTTAAAGAAACAGTTGTATTGGGAGGCCCCCAATACTTTGTGGTTTTCTGCCAACAGATAATTTCTTTTTGGCCTGGTCAGACTTCTTGTAAAGGCAGGGTACCTAGCTTGATGATGACAACACCTTTCTCTACTCTTTTCTTCTCAGAATGCCAATTTTCTTTGGGGGGAACAGGGAAAGGCAGCCCATTACTTTGCCCCAGAGGACCTTTCTGGGCTCACCCTGTAGTAATGATGTGAGCTACAAGGAACGAAGAACTGAGCTGCTATCGGAGGCAATGTGGATCACAGGAAAGAGCACTGCATTGAGATTCCAAAGACCTGGGTTTGAATCTTGACCCAGCCACCTATTCCATAGAAGACTCAGGGAAAGTAACTAAAGAAGCACGTTATAGTGGGTTGGACTAGACGGCCACTGAGATCCCTGGGCCTTAGTTTCCTTATCTGTAAAAATAAGGGGGATGAAACAGATGACCTGTGGAGTCCTTTCCACTTCTAAAGCTACTAGTCTAAGATCCTATGAAGGCTTTCAATAGGAGGAAAGAAAGAAGACGAATAAATTTGGGTCATTACCATGAGCTCGGCGTTTGACGTGAAATAAAAGACCAGAAAATAATGACTTGGGATCAACACTGATTTTCTGATAGACCCAACTGGCTTTAGGTTTATTTGGATTCATTAAGAAATGCACAGTCTTCCAAGGAGAAGTGAGAAGATACAACTCTCTTTCATTGCAGAGGTCATGGTGAGGGGCTTAGGGTTTAGAAAACACTCTTAGATTGGGTCAGTTTTGCTGAATCTCCCCCTTCCCTTTTCTTTTCCCCCTCTCCCTCTCTCCTTCTCTCTCTCTCTCTCTCTCTCTCTCTCTCTCTCTTTCTCTCTCTCCTCTCTGACTTTCCCTCCTTGCCTCCTCCCTTCTTCTCCCTCTCTTTTTTCTCCTTCTCTCTCTCAGGGATGGACTGTTTGGAAGGGACATGACCACAAATAAAGGTGATGTAAAAACAAAATATATCAATAAAATTTTTAAAAAGAGTCCTGTTTGTAAACCTCTCTTGATGGGAAGCTGTGTTAGTCTTTGTAACTACCAGTCAGCTAGGTTTGTAAGAGCACAATGAGTGTCCTTCTTCTGGCAACAAACTGGGGAAGCTTTCCCCTAAGGATGGCGGGAGACTGGGGAATACCTGACTAGAAAGTACCTTCCCAAGGTTTCCTCTGGAGTGAGGGGTAGTGGGCAAGGCAGTAGACTTAAAGACCCAGGTTCAAGTCCTGTCTCAGAAATGAGCTGTGTGAGCAGGGCCACATCCTATCAATCTCCTCCTGTCTGAAATGAGGGGGTTGGGTACGATGATGTCCCAGGACTATTCCAGCTCTAAAATGGAGGAATGAGCATCGTCCCTTGGTGAGGCTGATACGGCCAGGTTCAAGCATCCACCCCAGGTGATGGCTGGAGGTGCCAGGACTTACGTGATCATCCTCCTGGATCTCCAACGTGTAGGTAACCACCTCTTCTGCCGTGCATCCTTCCGGCTTGTTCCACTGCAGTGTGATCCACGTGACTCCAGCTCGAACGAGCCTTGGGGCAGAGGGCGTCTGAGGGATGTTTCCAGAGGTGTAGTATACCATCTCCTGGCTGTAGCCACTGTGGAGAAATGAGACACCATGAGCCAGAGGCCTATAGCTAGCTAAGGAGCTGGCTGAGGGGTGTGTGGTGCCCAGATAAGGAGGATTACAGAGGAGACCTTTCCTCCTGGGAGGAAGACAGACAGCTAGTCAGGGAGGCATGACAGAGGCATTCTGATGAGGGACCAAGAAGCTTATGCACTAATAGGGGAGACAACATACGAGCAACTATTTACAAACAACACTGGTGACTCCCATGGGGGCTGTGGATCTCTAGAAAAAAAATGGGAGTTATTTCACCGAATCCATACATGCAATGAGCCTCGTTATTCTGATTCTGAGTTCGTTACAACAAAATGTGCACCTTGTTTCAGGACAACAAGTGAACACACAAGTCTTCTGGGAGACTAAACAGATGTCTCACCACCTGCGGATTACATTTTTCAAATGTCCATAGAAACCACTGTGGCGAACATAGTGTAAATTCACATGAACATACACAAACAAAAAGACTGGGATTCATAATGACAGAATTTCAGGGCTGGAAGAGACCTTGGAGACCATCAAGAACAACTCCTCAAAGCAGCCTTTGCATGAGGACGTCCAATGAGCCCACGACCTCCCAAGCCCCCTGAGGCCTCTTCTGGACAGCTTTCACTTTCATGAGTTTGTTTCTTGTAGTTGTGTCTGACCCTTGGTGACCCCAAGGACCACAACACACCAATATTGTCTATGGAGCTTTCTTGGCAAAGACACTGGACTGGCTTGCCATTTCTTTCTCTAGCGAATTAAAGTAAACAGAGGTTAGGTGACTTGCCCAGGGCCACACAGCTAGTGAGTGTCTGAGGCCACATTTGAACTCAAGTCTTCTCGACTCCCAGTTCCTTTATGGCCAGGGTTCTTAACCTGGAGTCTGTGAGCTTGTTTTAAAAAATATTTTGATTTTTCTAATTAATTTACTTTGTAATCCTTTAAGATATTCATTCTGAAAAGGGGTCCACAGGTTTGACCATTGCCAAAGGGGTCCATGACATAAAAATAAGATTAATAACCCCCAATCTATGCCAATGAGAGACAAATTACACACAAAAACTGGTCTTGAGGGCTGGTCCACACTCAGTGAAATCTATGCCTGGTGCATCTATAGGGCTGTACAAGGTGTATCACAAATTGTCCTCTAGTCAACATTTATTAAGTGCCTACTACGTTCTAGGCACTGCGCTAAGTGCTGGGGATACAAGAAGAGGCGAAAGTTGGCCCTGGTCCTTAAGGAGCTCCCAGTCATTTTAAGGAACAGCCAAGTTTGCCTTACTGTGATCACTAAGGCAGGAAAGTGATCGAATGCGTTGCTGTCAGTGGTAATGGTTACAAACCACAAAAGGGCTCTCAGGCTGATTCATAATTCATTTAGGACAACTAATTTCTGGGGCATTCTGGCCAACTGAGGCTTTCTTCTTAGGCCCAGAGCTGCCCTGCAGCCTCATACAAGGCTGATCCTGGGATGGCTAAGCACCCCTGGCTTTCTCTAACCCACATGCCACTGAAAAAGGAAACTGCATGAAAAGCTTGCCCAAGTAACGAAAGGAAACAGAAGTCCATCACTTAAAAAAAAAGGAAGATTCCTTTTCGAATCCTGGGCTGCTAACTAGTGATTGTTTTTTTTTGGTGCAAAGAGGTCCCTGCTGGAATTTTCACAGAACAGATGCATTCTGGTAGCACCGGGAAGAGCCCCCAGAGCAAGGTTTAACACCCCATAAGAGGGCCGCTCCTCTCACTCTTTCACTGAAACATTCCCAACTTAATTTTTCATGATGCTACAAGCAGCTTGGGGGGGTACAAAGTCGGTCAACTTTGCATCAAAGGATCCAGGTTCAAATCTCGCTCTGCCACCTTCTACTGTGTGGCTTTGCATAAGTCATTTGAACCTTGATCTTTGATTCCCTGACCCTGTATTTGAGCACATACTGGAAAGCCAATAAGGAAGCTGGGATGCTGACGGGAGGCAACGTTACCTGGTGCCGATGTCATTGCGAGCGGCCAGCCTGAATGTATATCCCATTGCCGGACAAAGCTTGGTCAACTTGCAATGCTTCTGACTCCCAAAATAACATTCTCTGAAGCCGCTGTTCCTTTTCCCCTAGAAGTGGGAGAAAACCCCAAGAGTATATCAGGGCTAGTTTCATAAGGACCTGGTTCTTCGTTTTGCATGAAGAATGTCAATGCTGGGAAAGAATAAGTCATGTGCCACGGAAGGTCCTCAATAATTAAACCTTTCTCTTTCGCACAACAGCGGCTCTGAAAATAAGGCCTTTGTACCACCTCGACACTGACTGTCTGCAGCATGGATGTCATCATCACCATCATCCTCATTACTACTACCATCATCATCATCACCACCATCATCACCACCACCATCATCCGTATCATCCTCATCACTACCACCATCATCTTCATCACCATCACCATTATCACCATCATCACCACCAGTATTTTAATAGAACTTTACAGTTTGCAAAGCACATCCCATAACACTTAACAGTAGATGCTATTACTAATCCCTCTTTACAGATGAGGCTAAGAGGGGCTAAGTGACTTGTGCAGAGTGATACAGTGTCTCAGTCATGATTTGAACTCGGGTCTTCCTGGTTCTAAGTCCAACACTCCATCCACTGTGTCACCTAGTGTTATCTCTTTGAGCCTCATTTTCTTATAAAATGGGAGGATATAGTTAACTTCTTAATAAAACAAATAAAAACAAATGAAGGGGATGTATCAAATCCATTCCCACCACGCACTTCACTTCATCTTTACAACAAACCTGTTAATTAGGTCTTCTGAGGCCCTGAGCCGAGCTGGCTTTGAGTTCATTTGCCAAGTTACAGTAGACTGTAGCAACCACTTCCTCCCCCTAATCCATGTTATTTTATCTATGTTCCACAGAATAGGAAAACCACAAGAGACTACTCGGAGGAAATCCACTTTGGGACTCAAACCTTAGCCCTAAAGTTAACTTGGCCGCCTCCCAACATCTTCAACATTCCTTTAGATAAATAAAAAGGAATCTCAAGCATCTAGGCCGGTCCAGTGGACCACAGCCTTCCAGCAGGCTCTCCTGTAAATGGCACATCTGAGGTTCCCAAGGCATTAAAAAAAAAGCCCAAGAGGAACTGTAATTCTCTGAATATTTGTCTTAGCCTATGTCTGACTTCCAAGTCCCAACCTGGGATATTCAGATCTAATTCAAAACTGAAACAAACAGAATCCCCCCCACCCCTGCTCAGTGGCTCAGGTCCCCAGGGTGAGCGGGATGAAAAGTCCCTAGGAATGAAGAGCCAAGTTCAGTCTGAAAAATGACCTCAAAGGCAGCCCGAGAATCCTCAGCTCCAACTCTTGGGAGACCTGTTTTTCTCTTTGTAGTTTGGTTCAGCTCAACAGTAAGCTCTTTGAGGGGAGGGGCAATTTCATTCTTTGTGCTGTGTCTGGCACAGGTTAAGTGCTCGAGGAATGCCCGCTGATGAGCCAGTTCAGGCAGGACCTCCTACAGAAGCCTTTGCTAATCCCCTCCTTGCCCCCGTTAGTATTCTCCCCTCACCCCCTCCTCCCCACTTTTAAATTTACATAAACTTTGCCTGCATTTGATATTTATTTCTCTGTACAAGCAATAACCTGTTTCCATCCTTGTCCCCCTAAACTGTGATCTCCTTAAGGGCAGGGGCTATTTATTTTGTCTTTGAATGCCCTGTGTCCAGCAGAGTGCACCCTAAAAAATGCTTCAAAATGCTTCTTGGATTGATGTGAGTGAGGGCTTCTTTCATCATAGTCTATAAATCCTACCGTCTTTACAGCTGCAGGGCAAGGCAGACAGACCAGCTGGGCCCGGAGTAGGGAGACCAGGTTCAAATCCTGCCGTAGACACTAGCTCTATAACCCTGGGCAAGTCTATGATACTCCTCCGAAATGGGATAAACCCTCCCAAAGCCAGAGTGGGGCTTAAATGAAACAAGGTCTGCAAAGTGCTCTGTAAACTTTTGTTTGAGCCCTACAGAAACAGAAGCTGATACAGGATTTGTTCCTGCATCATTTGATATCAATTGATCAACTGGGGTTTATTAAGGACCTACTATGTGTCAGGCTCAGTGCTCAGCACAGAGGGATGATGGATCTAAATGCAAGGCAGAGTTTTAAGGCTGTGGTCTGAGATAAGTCATCCTGCTCTTAGATGTTCTCCGATAGCCGGTGCTCAGTGCCAACCTGGAGTGTTATGGTAATGCAACCAATTTATTCACAGAAAAAGGTTTAAACACTGTAAATTTGCATAACGACATCCAGTATTTGATTGGTTTGAACGCTACAAATTTGCATAACTGCATCCAATATGTGATTGCACTGTCCAAAAAGGCTGACACGTTCTGTTTTCATTTCACACTGCAGTCGGCTCCCCCTTCCCCTCTGTCTATTCCTAAACTCAAAGGGAGCCATGCTACATACAGCAAATAGCTCACGCATTGCGGAGACAAAGGCGTTCATCTCTTCCAAACCCTACTCAGATCCTCCTTGATGCCTCAACGTCCCTTCTTGCTCTTCTCTGTTTAGCATCCATCGCCTCCTCTTGAAACAAAGAACTGTAGCCAGGAAAGAAAGGCCAGTATGTGCTGTTCTCAGATGACCACCACTAAGAGGTGAAAGCCAGGTGGTCCAGTGCTGTAGTAGCATGTGGAAGGGAGGTGGCCGTGGCTCCCGTCAAAGAGAGACTTGGAACCAAGAGAGCACAATCCCCAGTCACCCAACACACAGAAACAAACCCAAGAACATCTTTAATAGATGTCGTCATCTTGAAAGTCAAAGGCTCTAAACTACACAGAAGGAAAAGCATTCAAAACTGAGAGACATAGAGGAACAAATGAAAACCACATAAGAATAGGACAAGATATCCATGCCTGGCATCCTCTCTGCTAATGGACTTGTCCCAGAGGTGCCTACAATGATCCTACAAGTGACAAGCTGACATTCTAATACTTTTATTCAATTACAAAAAGTGTATATTTTAGCCACTTGTGCAACAGTCTGAAGGAAACTGAATGGGGACAGACACTGGACCTGGGATTTCACTGGCACAGACCACTCCTGGATGAGGAATTCCTTCTATCAGTGCAGGCTGGCACCTCTAAGACTATCATCTTAAGAGGGGTGCTACAGCATTGTGAGATTAAGGGATTTGCACAGGGTCACAAAAGTCATATATGCCAAAGGTAGGATTTGAACCCATAGTGGCCAACTCTCTCTATACCACAGCAGTCTGCTCCCAAAACAATGAACGTGAGAGAAAAACACCAGGACAGCCTCAGGACAATTTCTATCAGAACACTATCAAAAAAGATGAAAGTCGGTGAATAAGCACTCATCATGGATTTATACGCAAGGCACTGGGAATACACACACACACACACACACACACACACGCAGTTCTTCTCAAAGAACTAACATTTTTATCTGGAAAGAACAAAATAATGATATCAACAAGAATAATAAAAATATATCCATGGACAGTGTGGCTTAATGGACAGAAAGCTGATCTCCAAGGTGCTAAGTCTTGGGTTCAACTCCCGACACCGACAAACTACTAGCATGGCCCTGGACAATCAGCGTCCGTCTGTCTAAGTAGAGGGGCCTCCTCTGATCGAGAGATCATGACAACAGTGGAAATCACAGAGTGATTGTCATCTTTGCTGGAGGCAGTCATCAGACCCTGAGTTACCCACATGGATGAAATCGTGGGTTTTGACCAAAAAGATCACTCTCTAGATGATCATTAAATTTCTAAATTTCAAAATGATCGTTTCTAGAGTGCTTTAAGATTTTTAAAAAAATATCTTCCTCATGACAAACATATGAGGTCGATAGTGTGCATTTTACCAGCCCCATTTTGTAGATCAGGAAACCAGATCAGGATCATATGGTAAGTAAAAGACAGAGCTGGGATCTGATCCCAGGTCTCTTGGAAGAGAAGACTAAGGGAGTAAAGAAGGGCTGTCATAGGGAAGACACTTGTTCTGTTTGGCCTCAGGTCATGAACATAAGTCAAGTCAACAAGATCTTATTAAGCAATTTCGATGTGCTAGGCTCTGCGCTGTGTACCGGAGATACGAAGAAAAATAAAAAAAAAAACCACCCCCAAATCCTTTCCCTGCTCTTGAGATGTTCACAGTATAATGGGGTATAATGAGGAAGGGGACAACATTCAAACAACTCTAGATAAACTGGAGATAATGTGAGAGGGAAAGCATTAAGGCTGAAGACCAGCAAAGGCTTATTGAACACAGGAGGATTTTAGGTGGGATCTGAGGAAAGCCAGGAAATGGAGACGAGATGGCAGACGTAGGAACAATTTCAGGCACGTCATCCCAACAGTCAGGGCTGTTAAAACGTGACTCTCTGAAGGCAGACAGCTTCCAAAGAAGGCATATGAGCATTTCTTGGGGAGGTCAGACAGGAGATCCTAGGATGGACAAGCCTAGGGTTCAAGGGTGGTATGGTATGGACGGCTTCTGAGGTCCTTTTCCCAACTCTGAGATCCTGTGAGTCTAATGTAGCATGCTTTCTGTTGCAAAAAGATATTTGGGGGATGTCTTGCATCAGTTTCCAGAGGTCTCAATACTTCTAAAATTTTAGTTTCTATTCTGACACCTGCTCCATTCAGAAGACAAACACACAATCTCCGACTCATCTAGGCAAATGCTACCAAATCATTCCCACTATTAAACTACATAAATGTATTTATTTATCAGGATGTACCTGGGCCACAGACTGTCAACAGATTTAGTAAGATCCAGCCAGTCAATCATTCATGATGTGAGCTGCAAAGTACCTTAGATATCTCTCTGAGAAGGAAAGGTCTGACATGTTTGAAGGAGAAGAGGAAGAATTGTTTTCTGGGGAAAATTCAGTAGAGGCACTGGCTATTTTTTCCATGGTAATGGCAAAGAAAATGCATGTGTGAGAAGCATGAAGTGAAAGAATAACTGGTCCTGAGGATGAGAGAGAGAGGGAAATTTACAAATAATATGAACTGCACACAGGTGAAACCTAATCCAATATCAAAGGGGTCCTTTGTAGGAAACAACTAGTAACCTTCATCTTCGTAGCTCAGAGGTGGCTTCTGGCAGACAGATAGTCACCTAGTAACCTGGCAGAGACCTGATATGGGTGGTGACAGTAATGTCTTCCATCCAACCCTTTCTTCCCAGGGAACTGATACACTCCACATTTCTTATTTCATTATCTAAAATGAAATTGCCAAATAAATGATAAGCATCAACAACACTTAAGGACACTTTAACCTACACGCTTTTCTTGCACGATCGCCATCTTTTGATTCTTTTCTATCCCAAACCATTTGATCTTTTAAAAACTAAATTCAGGTGCTGAATAAAATAAGTCATGGAACCCTTTCTCCTCCAACTCTGTTGAATTCCTGTGAATTACTTGAGGCGACTGGAAATTGGAGCCTCATTTTAGAGACTTAACTACTGAGGTAGAAAGATTAATTGGCGGTAGAAATGTATATGTCATAGTTTTCATTTCATTCTCCCTAATGGAGTGGGCCAAGCCGTATCTCGCATCTGTTAAATGCGGATAAGGATAGCTGGGTGTCAGCTAGGCACATTGAAGCAGGTGAGCATGATTAGACCATTACAGCTGCCCCACTGAGTCTGCTCCCTTCACTGGATCAATGAATACAGATTTTTCTCCTTTTCCCCCAACACATTTAGAAGAGAAATGAAAGTAGCAGTAAGAAAGGGTGGTGTGCTTTTTCCTAGTCTAATGGCAAGATGTGGGGCAATCTACTGAAATGCCTTTCTTTTTAAGAATACTCCCTCATACAAAGATACCTGTGTAACTTGTGTGTGGTCCAATGGTTATTCATCACTCAAACCATGTGATCAGCCCCACCTCTTTTTTTATCACACATTAATGACATCGTTTACTTTGGTTTCTCTTCCTAGGTCCCTGACTATTCACATCCATTATGTGCCTCCATTGCTATCTAAGGGATACTCAACTCTCAATTCTTTGGTGATCATAGCATTGACTAAGCTAATTAACAGCCATGTTACAATATGGGGAAAATACTGGTATTAAAAGGATGGACCTTGCTTTCATGGAATAGATAGGGATCATTGTGATTTCCCAAAGGCACTCCAGTCTATGTCTTCAGAAACTTCCTTCAATTTACATTTAGGCCCAAAGCATTTCCCATTAGTAGTGTTTATATAAGATTATATGTCTGTCTGCGTGCGTATGTATATGAATACACACACACACACACCCCAACTGGACAAGCTCTATATGTTTGCATCTAAATGCATGTTGTAATTTGGACAACAGACATCCTTCACCCATTTGCTCTTTACAGATGTGAATATTTGAGGAAGATCTCCTAGGACAATGGGTACAGCCCTTTGGGCGAGGGCAGAGAAGGACATGCTGGAGGTTGGCAATAGATGGAAAAGTGTGGATGAGTGATCATGAATGTTCTGACACTGATGACCTCATGAGTGTCCA
The DNA here is from genome assembly GCF_011100635.1 of Trichosurus vulpecula. Classification (NCBI taxonomy): domain Eukaryota; kingdom Metazoa; phylum Chordata; class Mammalia; order Diprotodontia; family Phalangeridae; genus Trichosurus; species Trichosurus vulpecula. The sequence continues at coordinate 246,509,605 of NC_050576.1, read as the reverse complement.
TGGAAGAATTCACTCTGCATGAGAGGGCCTCAAATACTTAACTAATGCAACATCTAAGAATAATGGCTCTTCCTCCTCAGTGCCTTCCTCTTGGAATCCCTGGCTTCTTCAAGACTCTCCTTAAGAGCGATCTTCTCCATGAAGCCCTTCATGATTCCCCCAGATGCTAGAGCTCTCCCTCTCCAAAATGTCCATCATTCACCCAGTCCACATTCTGCATATGTTCACATAGGTTCATGTTGTTTCCCCCAACTAGAATGAAACCTCCACCAGGGCGTATCTTTATAACCTCTGTGCTAACTCAGCACAATGCTTGGCCCCAGCTGCCTGACTGACAACTGGATTACATGACCAAGGAAGTGCAGCCTTTTGGCTACAGATGGAATCAGGATACTTGACTCCCTAGTTCTATCTTTCCACTTACATTCTTGTGTCTCATAACATGACACTGGGTTAGCTTTTAAACTCTCTTTGCCACTGCCAATGTACACCTGAGAGGATCAGGCGTAAATACTCACAACTGCATGGATAAGAGACTCTGCTTAGTATAACTGGGCTTTAGTCCAGAAAACTCATCCATTGTCATAAGGCAGTGAAAAGGCAAAACAAACGGACGGGCTGAGAAAGGACCCAGAATCTTGGCCAACAAAGATTGATCACACTGTAGGCTGCTGCAGTACAGACACTTAATCATATGGTTTAGAAGCCTTGAAACCTTTTAAGACTCAGAATAGAACTCTGGGTGATTTTTCCAGAGCAGGGCTTTTGGTAAAATAGACCCCTTGGGCAGGCTAGTGAAGCCAATGAACTCCTTTTTCAGAATCAGGTTTTTAAATGCATAAAATAAATTGACAGAATTACAAATGAAATCATGTATATGAAAATACAGCTATCAAAGAAGCAGCTACATGGCTCAGTGGATAGAGTGCTGGGTCTGGAGTCAAGAAGACTTGAGTTCAAATTTGACCTTAGATACTTACTAGCTGTGTAAACCCTAGACAAGTCACTTAGCCTCTTTTTGCCTTAATCCATTGGAGAAGGAATTGGCAAACCACTCCAGTACCTTTGCCAAGAAAACCCATGGACTATAAGAGTTGGGTACAACTGAATGACTAAACAGCAACAAGTTATCAAAATCATAATTAATAATAATAATTTAAAAATCCACAAACCCTATTTTAAGGACCTCTGCCCCAAAAATTTTTAAAGAAAAGGTATGTGCCTGGGATGGTTTCATTTCAGCTCTGCCTGTAATATGGAGTATCTTGAACTTGGAGTCACAAAGAGCCAGGTTCAAATACTATCTCAGACACTTCCTAGCTGGGTGACCCTGAGCAGGATGCAACCTCTCTGGGCCTTTCCTCCACTATAAAGTGACTTCTAGGGTCTCTTGCATCTTCAGAACCATAATCTTATGAAGAACAAGTGTGATGAACATTCACAGCCTGGACCTGATGCATCTTTCCTATCTCTAAGGATACCACTCACTGGGCAGGTTGGAAAGTGGGGATTCACAAGCTGTTCTCAGTGGCTGCCGAGGTCCCTTGTTACTCACATGTTCTGTGATTTGCGATGACGTTGACAATGCTACTCTCTCTGCTGAAGGAGGTCACACATACACTCCACCACAGCAGCAGGTTTGTCTTTCTTTGTGAAGCCATCTCTTACCTGGCATACAGTAGGTGTTTAATAAATGCCTGGTGACTGACTGTGCTACTCTGAATATGGAAATGCTCCTGTTCTTTGATTTTTATTAAGTTTAGAATAAAAAAAAAAACCTTGAAAAAAAAAGAAGAGAAAATGTATTTTCACGCATTCTATCTGACTGAATGTGTTAAGCGCTTAGTATGTACAGGGAGCCAGGGATGCAAAGAGAAAATGAAAAATAGTCTTTGCCCACAAGAGGTTCACATTCTGCTGGGATGATACAATATATAAAGAGATATAAATACAAGGCCATTTCAGGAAGGAAGAAGACTCAAACATTAAGCAGATTAAGAGAGACTTCTTGGAAGAGGTGCAATGAAGGAGGCCTTGAATGAAGCTGAGGATTTAAGAGATGGCAGCTAGGAGAGAGGGCATTCTAGCTACAGGAGCTAGTCTTTGCAAAGACATGAATGTGGGAGATGGAGTTCAGGCAGCAAGAGTTTAGAAGCATTATAACTCATTAAAATTATCAATAAATACTAGCTTTATTAATTTTAAATCCGGTGGAAGGCTTCCTTGGCACTGGTATAGGTCCTGCTTACAGGATGGGAGAGCCCATCACAAGTGGGCTGCTCTCTGCATATGGACCTTAATGAACAAACATCCAACCCTCACACATGAAACAGATACAAAACACTAATTAATCATTATGACCTTCCCTCCCCCTTTGCATTTTTACTGCCAGGAGTGATTCTACAGATTGCCTGGTCCTCTGTTGATCTGGCTGGCATTTTCCATTACATTGGCAATAATAAGCCTAGGATGGTTGGTGTTTCCAACACTGTTGGCACTAATGAATGAAGCTGGCTGGTATTTGCAATCATTCTTGCATTAATGGATTAGACGTGATTCTATTTTCTGATTTTTAACCACATTGATCCCAGCACAAAGAATGAGAACAGGTCACTCTCATCCTGACGGCAGACGTGAGACACCTCTGTATTTTGTTGGGATATGTCACCATCATCACCAACACCACCACCACCAATAACTGGACATTTCTCAAATACTTTAGGGTGACTGAGATGTACTCACTATGTAATGGAGAGGAGCAATGAGTGTGGATTGGCTGCAACCCACTGCAAATAATTAAAGAGGAGATACTTTGTGAAGGATGTTATCAGAGAAATGTTTAGTAGCAGGTAGTAGATAACCAAAGAGTAGATGGGCTAGTCCCAGGGAAGGATAACTGAGAAGCTGTCCCTGTGTGGCCAGGCATCCCCATAATGTCAAGAGCTTGAGAAAAAGGCCATCGACATGAATGATGGCGCCTTCTCCCTTTCTTCCCCCAATCAATGAAGGAAAGAAGAAAAGATGTAGACAACAGTCACATAGGATAGAAAGGAGTGGATGCATCGTGGCCTTCATCACTGGAGGACAGAGCAGTATCAGTGAGAGCAGAGACCCCTCAAAGCCACCACACAGATGACCTTGCTTTAACTTCCCGGCTCCAGGTGGCAGGTACTATAGGCATATACCACCACCCCCATTTTATGGACAAGAAGACAGAGGCTCAGGGAGCCTAAGGGATTAAGTCCACAGTCACCAGGGGTGGCGTTGGGATTTGAACTCAGATCTCTCCTGATTCCCAAGCCTCCTCCAGATATTGTTTTAGCCTGGGCCTTCCCAATCCCTGCCCAGCTGACTTCAGATTCTGGTGTGATTATGCATTATCTTCTCATGAATAAGTTTTGCAGAGCAATTTATCTTCTCTCATATAATCTTCAAAACACTGAGGTAGGTTCTAGTGCCCCCATTTTATAGATGATCAAACGGAGGCCCAGGAAAGCTAAATGCCTTCTCCAGGGTCGGTCAGAGAGGTAGGAAGCATCTGGGTCAGGATTTACTCATATGTTCGTTCCTGCTTTCAAGTTCAGTCCTCTACCTACCCTACCACCAGGCTATCTCGTGGAATCTTGTAACCACCCATGTATACACAGTGTGTTTAAGTAAATGGAGCACCCCTGGCTATCTCCTGGCCTGGGCTCCTTTCCGAAGGCCCTGCCCCATCCAAGCACACTCACAAAGGATCTGCAGACGGCTGGGTGTTTCGGCAACAGCCCAGATCAGCTCGTCTGTCAGACCCGTTAATTGAAATAAAAAATAAGGCTGTGACCGCCAGCTGAACAGCAGCCAGAACCAAGAGATTTAGTCTATGAGTGGGTCTATATTTAGAAGCTGTTCTAGCACGAACGGACCTCAGGCATCATCAAAGACACATGTTGGCTCCATAAGTCAAATGAGCATGTATTTCTTCATGATGAGTAGATATGAAAAGCGGGCACATGGCAGCCAGGGTGGGGTGTTAGTGAGATGTGACACTCCACAATTTGGGTGGCTTCAGAAATTCTGCAATGCCAACCCATACTCTTTCCTCCCACCCCAGTCTTTGTTTTCCTTCTGAGTTCCAAGGCAGTCAATCAGATGTGTGCAAATGGCAGGCAGGGGACAAGGTGAGGGTTTTGCATCTGCATGCTGCTAAACGGTTTTGCTTCCAAGTCATTTGCTCTCAAGCTAGAGGAAATAAGCAAAGAACACCAGGCAATTCCTGGCTCAAAAAGTCTCCCCAACACCTTCCATCAATTGAAGATTTCAGTTGGGTCCATTTAGGGGCAGAAACATATAAGCACATCGCATCTAATTAACTATCTAAATTTCCATCGACTTAATAAATTCTATCTATCAATCCATCCATCCATCCATCTACCTACCTAGCTACCTACCATTCTTCTATCTTTCAACCTCTCTACCCTTAAAGGGCTGAGTATATTCAACTGGCCTTTCACACTTAAAAGCAAATGATTTAATGAGATCAATACCTAGCAGTAATAAGTCTCCATGAGCATGAGATCTGACTCAGTCAAAGGCTGGGTCTTATGCATGACTGGACAATGGACAACAGCAACAAGTCACCTTGAGTGTATTGGGGACAAGGAAAGGTGAAGGTGGCAAAGGCCAGAGAAAATCTTTGGGGATATGGCCTAGGTTCATAATGACCAAGTGTGGTCCCAGAGAACGGACCCACCTTGCCTTTCTTCTTTGAAGCATAGAGGAACTAAGGGTGAGGAACCTTAAAATCGTCAAACGATGTTGCACTTGGTGGTTGTTCTTGCTGAACCGATTTTATTTTTTTCTCTTCTTACAAAAGAAGACAACTTTTTTTTTTTAAAAATGCTTCTTTGTGGTAAAACACAGCTCTCTGGATGGGGATAAGATGAAGGGACATACTGATATGAAATGACAGTGATGTAAAAATAAAAAATGTCAATATTTTTTTAAAGAAGACCTTATGCCTTCCAAGTACCATGAGCTTTCTATGTTCTACTTCTGTATGAAAGACACTGTAGCCCAAGTAATCAGTACATGGAACTGGGTCAGACCTTCCCATATCTAAAAAGAGAACTAAAATCTTCCATACAAGTTTTCATAGAAATCAGTCCTCGGGAGCGGGTAGGCCCAAAACACTGACGGGGAAGCTTCACGTGGTTTCAAGAGACAAATATGTTTGAAAAGAAGGGAGGGCACTGGGGGCTGTAAGACATGAAAGAACTTTTATTTATACATTTATTTATATCTGTCCAAAGTAACAAAACATGATCTGAAACTCAGGAAAAGGACTCATCAGCTGTTTAAAAATTTTAAAAATTAGCCACAGGTTTGGTTCAGCAGCTTAGTTGGGCTTGAGATGGAAAGTGGCAGCCACAGTAAGCATTTGAGTCATTAAATCATGGGGAACAGATCACAAGACAGGCCTGTGATTTTGCCTTAACATAAAACTCTCCATTGCACTAGAACACGGCTTCTTGTGGGAGATTAGAATATTGAGGGAGGGGAAATCTTGCTGAAAGGGGGCTGGGGTCTCCAACAGCAACACAGGAGGCACCTTGTGGATCAACCAAACCCTCTTGGTATTGTCACTCTGTTTGGCACCCTGAGGACAGTTAAGTTTAACCCCTGAGGACAGTTAAGTTTAACTGATGGGACGTGCCTGCTTCATCTTTTTGCAAAGGAGATGGACATCAACTCCCACAATTAGGAGAGACCACAGAGGTTAGCTAGTTTAACTGATACCTGACCAAGAATCCCCCTGCAGCCTGCCAGATGAGTGGTCATCTCGACTTTTCCTTAGATCTCCAATATCCACTGAGGCAGCCCATTCCACTTTTAAATGGCTCTGACCAACAGGAAGTTTCTCCTGATAACAAATCTAAATTTGCCTCTCAGCCTCTTCCATCCATCATTCCTAGTTTTGCCGTAAGGGACCAAACACACCAAATCTAGCCCTTTTTCAATGTGAAAGCCACTCTCATACTTGAAGGCGGCTACCTCAGTTTTCACCTTCTCCCAGTCCTCTGAGCTTCTTTTCTCCAGTTCCTGGAGACATCCTCAGTTCATGAATGGTCTTATTCCATCACTGTTGCAACAGCTTAAGAAAATTTAAGTACAGAAGATTTTCTGGGATTTGGGGACCCAGAGTAAGGAAGAAAGAGCCCTAGAATCAGAGTCAGAAAACATGGGTTCAGATCCTGGCATGGCTAACTAGCAGCCATGGAACCTTGGGAAAGTCACCTACGTTTCCTCGTCTGTAAAATGAGTGAGCTGGACAGGTTGGCCTCTGAATCCATTCCAGCCCTAGATCTATGATCCGGCCTTCGTGGCCCCACGCCCATGTAACTGAATTGACCTTTGTTCCATAAGCATTGAATGAGATCCCCCTTGGGAGAATTCCCCATTTCCAAGGTTTGTCCATTCTATAGTGCAGCTGACTTTCCTATTAGTCAACAGGAAACCAGAATGCTCAAGTCCTTTTGGGGGCTAACTGAGTCACTTCAGGAAAAACCTTAGGCAATATACTAGTTACAGGTCAAACAAAGCATCTTCTCAGTATTTCTGTAAATTTTACTTCTGGGTGCTTAGTGAAGAGAAACCCACCCACACCATCTACTCAGCCCCTGGCAAGCCCACTGAATATCTGTTAATTCCCATTAGAATTTGCTTTCCACCCATTCCTTGACTTTGTGACTCTGCCTTGACTTATTCCAACTTATACCCAGAAGTCAAAATGGGCATGCTGATCACCTATCACTATGGAAAGGGCTAGAGATACGTAGGCCAAAACAAAATGGTTTCTGCTCAATCAGTAACAGTAAATTAAGAACTTCACACATCTCACCATGAAACTTCATAGCGTAGCATCTTGAAAAGACTAAATTTCTGGGTATTTCAACAGCTGAAGATGTGAGTTTTTCTTGGGATAGATACTCCCACCCTCCGCAAGCCCACAGAGGATTCTTTCCAGACTGCCTGGGGGCTAAGTGAGGAATAGCCCCCAGGGTGAGGGTATGAGGCCTAGCATGAAACACAAGACACTCTGCTTGGTTTTTGGGGCAGTGGCATCAGCCTGGATTGGCAGGACCTGGGAGAAGAGATATGTTCCACGGACAATGTATGTGGGCTGAGTGATGGGCATGGTGGGAGAGACTGATATTAACACCTAAGGAAACCATTGACCAGGCTGCAGGTGAGGCCTTGGGGCCAGGCATGGGACCCATGATATGACCTGTGGGTCCATGACAAGATTCACTGGGGCGGCTGGCTGAGGCATAGTCACAAGCCTATAGGGAAGAAGACCACAGCTGTTCACACCATCTGGATGGGCTAAGAATCCATTACAAGACTTCCCAGTAAAATGGAGGCCTTGCCATATACCTAGCTAATGCCTCTTAAAGTCATCCAGCCTTGCCAACACTATTCCCTCCAGAGCCCAGTGCTGTTACCTTCCTGCTGCCTGGCCACTGGAATGGAAACTACTCTGCAGCTGACATCTTTGATATGTGTTGTCTCTCCCAATTAGAATGTGAGGTCCTTCGGAGGAAGAATTGCCTCATTTTTTTCAATTTGAATCCCCAGCGCTTAGTAGAACTCTTGGCACATAGTAGGTACTCAAGAAATGGTCATCATTGACCTACTGATATATACCAAAGTCCCTGCACTGTCATTTGGGGACTGGGGGAAGCAAGGAATGATATAATATGTTCACAGATAAGTAAGTTCAAAATAAATTAAAAAATTGGAGGGGAGTTATTAATTGCTGTTGTTTAGTTGTTTCTGAGTTGTGTTCAACTCTTCATGACCCCTTTTTGGGGCTTTCTTGGCAAAGATATTGGAGTGGTTTGTCATTTCCTTCTCCAACTCATTTTACAGACAAGGAAACTAAAGCAAATAGGGTTAAGTGACTTACTTGCCCAGGGCCACACAGCTAGTAAGTGTCTGAAGCCAAATTTGAACTCAAGCCCTCCTGACTCCACAGCCAGCATTCTAGCCACCAGGCCATATAGCTGTCCCTGAGTTATTAATCAGAGAAGGTAATAAGTTGAATTTTGAGGAGAGTTAGGAATCCTAAGAGAATTGGGTGAGAAGGGTATTCTGGGCCTAGGGGATCAGTCCATACAAAGGCAGAGGTGAGACAGAAAATGCTGTGGACAGGAACACCCAGGAGGTCAGAAAGGCAAAATGTTGGATTCTTCCCCTCGACCCAAATTCCTAAAAGCTGGGCTTTTAACTGGGGTCCTGACATACTAATAAATAATAAAGCTACTTCCTCATAACTGAGACATTTTCCTGATTGTGAACTCACCAATAAACTAAGAGCGATGGGCGGTAGGAAAATACTGCTTTTCTGTGATGATAAGCATGGTGTCTAACATCTGTACAGCCAGCCAAAGAAAGAGAGAAGTCACCGTGCGCATTCAAACCCTTTTCAGTCTGTCCTTGCTAACACTATCACTCATTAGCACCGGGAGGGAGAAGGAAATGTAAACACGGGGTTTGTGACCAGAAGGAAATTAAAATGTGATGATGACTCATGCAGCCCGTCAAGTTGGAAGCTGCCCTGAAAATGATATCCTGCCTTTAACGACTCCGCTATTCACCCGGAGGAATGACAGGAAAAATACCTTCTGGCTCAGAACTCTGCAGGACGGGAAATAATTCTGACAATCCCACCGAGCCGTGGAAGGGGAGCCCAGGGAACAAGGAGACTTGCTACCAAAGACGCATGGCTAAGACCTGGATCAAGTGGTACGTTCCTAAGAAAAAGGCAATTCAAAGGCCGTAGAGCAGGCTCACTGATGGCCAAGAGGTCCATTCTGGGGGACTCTCTAGTATCCCACTCATGCCAGTGGTGGCCTACTATTTAAAATTTTAGATGGCAGTTCATTGAATATCTAATGGGAAAGGAGACCTCCCACACCATAGTGACTCTACAGAATGGTAACGCATTTAAACACTAAATGAATTATGGAGATATTCTTGGCCAATAGGGCCAGTACAATGTGAGCTCTCCAAAAAAAAAAAATTTGAAGAGTGTCAACTGCTCAATAAATTTAAGCTATCCATGTGAGAAGAGCTAATAGCCAGCATTTTATGGCGTGCAAAGTGCTTTACATGTGTTATCCCATCTGATCATCATAGCACATACAAGGTGACCTTGGAAGGGAAGGAGAAGGAACGGTCACTTTCTGGATCAGACCTGGTACTTTGTCGATGCAGCGAAAACTCCCAGCGAGGAAATTTACTGATGTTCATTTCTTAACTATGGGCTAAATGATATGTAAGGTCTTATCCCACTCTATATCTATGGCCCAATGAATGAAGAAGTGAGAGAGGGAAAGATGGAAGGGTAGAGAATAAGAAAAGAGGAAAGAGGAAAAGAAGAAGGAAAAGAGGGGAAAGAAAGAAATAGGAAGGAAGGAAAGGAAGGAAGAAATAAAGAAAAACGAATGGAAGAGAAGGAGGTCAAAGAGCAATGACCCAAGATGGCGCCAAGCATAGGACTCCAGGCCACTTGTGTTGGGGCCTTTGTGACTGGAAGCAGTCAGTAGACATTGCTTATATATTTCAATTGAGAAACAGTATCTGCTCATTTCTTTCCATCATCCTGCCAAGATACTTCAATCACTGACCTAAAAGGAGTAAGGCCAACAACTGAGTCATGATCACCATTTCCTGTGACACCTGGGTTCTCTTTGCTGGTCTCCCACAGGTCACCATGACCTTAATTAACTCATGAAATCACAGGCCAAGGCCAAACAGCCACAGGAAGCACAAGAGATATCGATCGATGCCTGGTCTGCACACATGCACAAACAGAGACGCATGCCTTACATTAAAAGATCCGGTGGCCATAATGAGTCACCCACAAAATCAGAAAGGAGCAACATCCCGTGAAACTTCAGGACACAAGAAAAACTTCAAGCTGGTGGTGCGAGAAACTGAAAAGCATCTGTAAGCTTGCCTTTGCTAGGATTTCACTCATCCTTTGGGGAATGGGAAGATGCTACTGATTACTTGTTCACAGTCCAGCAGAGCTCATTCCCAGCTCTCTCTGTCTCCTATAACATTTTCTCAGCAGGGACCGTCTGGGCGGTTTCATTTTTCAATCAGACCACCTTAAATAAAATAATGCCTTATTTGTAAGGCATCCTGGTCAAGCCTGACTCTTAAACAGCCTGTGTACCCTGAGCGCGTTGCTAAGTTCCGGAGAACAAGAGATCATTGTCTTTTGGTTTCTTGGAACCCGGTCTGTTCAGATGTAATCCAGATGGGGAAGTAAGCTTCTGCTGAAAGTGGTGAAGGGTCTTCTCACACATCAGATTCTACCTCGCAAATCCCACTGGGCAATGATCATTTTACAGTCAGCTAAACAGCAACGGCAGTTAACAGTGACTGCAACAGCAACAACAACGCCTTTGGTTTTCCATATCTGACGAGGTTTAAAACGAATTCACTTCTTTTTGGCCCAAGTCTGCAATCTTCTCCATCTTTCTACTCCCTAAAGTTTAATCCACGGATATTAGTTATCTTGCATTTGGAATGGAACGGCCTTCATTTTCCTGGACCTGCTATTTCCTGTGCCAAAAATCTCCAGGCTGTTTGCAAAATCGCTGATACTGAGATATAATCACTGGGAAACAGAAGACTGCAACAGAAAAATGGCCAAATAGAGCCATGACCCAGATCGCTAAAAATGAATGGCACGTGTTAGAAACACAGCCTTCTGAAGCAACTGTTTTCAAGTTGAGGTTCTGCCAATCAACATCGTGCCACACTGGAACCAGGTCCTGACAATAATCAATACAGTGTAAGAGGGTACTGAATCTAAAAACAAAAACACCCTATCCATGCCAGCAGACAGCGGCATAAACTCCAGCCCAGATTGCATGCAATATTGAGACTCCAGGAGAGTTCTAGACTAACACCGTATGAAAAAAGTACAGAATGAGATACTGACTTTGACTCGATGAGTCAAAATGACTCTATGAAACTGACAAAGAAGGGAAAGAAAATAGAAATATTTTTCTTCAGCCATAACCATGATTTCCTACCATTTAAAATTCTAATTTAATTGTGATGGCTTGTGGGCATCATCAAAAGATTAAAAAAAAATAACTGATGATGCCTGCTTAATAGTTATACAGACATAGAACAAACTTGCCAGAAATGATAAGAAAGACAAACCTGTTTTTGACTTGAGTGGCATTCTTAAACATAAATGAGATGCATTACTTTGAATGAGAGCTGTGTGCCTACCACTTTATTCTGCCTTATTTTTCAGTTGTCAATAATTACAATTGATCTTACCACTTTCTCCATCCTTCATATGGTTTTTGTTTATGCATAATATTTCTTTGACACCTGGTCAATGAAATTTTTTAAAAAATGAATGGTATTTTAACAGATGGATAAAAAAGATGCCTACCTCATCCCATTCTAAAAGGTAGCTGGTGACCTTTGAACCGTTGTCAATTGGTGCCTTAAAAAAACAAAGAAAGGAAATTAGTGTAGTTTAAAATCAAACATCCTATCCCTCCACTTCACCTGTGATAGGCCCATGATCTTACTGGTGTGACTAATTCCCCTCAGCAGTGCAGACTGGAGCCAACCCTTGTTTTCTGTTCTTGTGAGGTCTTTGAAGAGCTCTTTCAACATATCTACCACAGAGGGTCTAACCCAACTCCTTCCCTCCAATTCTTCAATGTCTTGAGAGTATCAAAGACTACAATATTATTGCATGAATTACAAGTGCTCTCAAGACCTCCAAACCCCCAACATACTTAACCCAGCCAGTCACAAACCAACCCAGCCACCAAACCTTACAATTTGTCTTCCAGATGCTACTGAACAGAACTTATGTCCCTCGGTAACTCATTTTTAAGCTCATTCATAAATCACACTAGAGTGAGCATGTTCTCTACAAAACCAGCTACACTTTAAACTTCCTCAGGGAGGAAGCTGTGCATGTGATTTCTTTTTCTGGATGTTGCCCTTAAGAGTTTTATATAATGGGCATTCAATTCATGCAGCTCACACAGTGACAAACAGTAGTCTCAGAATCTTGTTTTCTTCTCTCAGCAGCAAAGCAAATTAAAGTAAAGTGGGGAGGGGGATGAGGAGGTAGGGACTGCCACCTTCACCACCAAAGAGTTGTTCAGAGAATCCTTGTGTCTACTAATCTCTTGTAACTTGAGAGATCCTAAAGTCTGGGAGGCCCATCATTAAGAAATTAAAGTTGAAACTGAAATAGGTGTTTTCATTTCCAAGAGGCCTGAGATGTATTTTGAGGACTAAGTCAATAAAAGGAAAACATCGATGTGAAAGGGTTGCTTTCTTCTTGATTATTAAAACTGCTGGGATGGCAATGGACCACCCAAGACCACAATTTCATCTAGCTGGTTTCAAGTGGAGTCTAAATCTGTGATTACCAACCCTGATTGTTGTGCAGTTCCCCAGGCTATCTTTAGTTATCTTGACAAAGGTACCACAAAATCCTCAAAATAAAACTGGAAATTAATTCTTTTTTTTTTCTCCAAGAGATAAAAATAGGCCATACAGCACTTTCAGGAGATGTCTACATGTCAAGAAATCAAGTTGGGTAATCACTGACCTGGATTATCCTTGGAAGCCAGGAGAGAAAATAGGACGGTTCAGTTTCTAAGCCAATTTCAACTTTGGCCTGAGACAGTCATAAAATGATGACTTCGTTTATACTACTGGGTAAATATCATGCGGTTGCCTGCCCAGGTAGGATCACAGGGTAAGCCTGTGCTTCACAGGTAACCGTTAGAAGCAATACTTCATCACTCCCCTGGCTACATTTCCTGCTTGTTCCAGGACTATAGTGAGGAAATAATCCCCACTAGTAATTGCTTTTCTCAGCTGTCCACTTTCTGTTTTTAAGCTCCTAGGTCTTCAAGCAAAGGCTGGATGGCTATCCGTCACAGTGGGGAGGGGGATGCCACACAGGGGGCTTCTTGCTTGAGTATAGCTTGAACAATTTGGTCACTGAGGTCCCTTCCATCTAACACACTACAGTAGCTTTTACAATGCCTTTCATAAGAAATTACTGATTCTGCCTCTAAGCAATGACAGTAAGAAAAATCTGGGTCATCTTGGCCTTTCAGGGCTGGCATCAGACCTAAATAACCATGCCTATTAGTCTCTAGAGGGGGAGGGAGGAAATGCTTCTAGTTTCACATCAGCAAATATAAAAACCAATATTGGGAATATAATTCAATGTTAAGCTGGGGACAATAGCTGCCTGCAGTTATCTGCATCAAAAGGCATTTCCTTGAGCTAATCTATAATTCCTACCTTTCCTTACTCCGTACTCCAATTTGGGAACTGGACTTGGCCTACATCTAGTCTGAATTAAAGAGATTTTACTAGAGTTTAGAAAATGTTAACATAGTTAATTAAAATTGAGGTCTCAATTTTATTCAAAAAGCATACACATACACATAGATTCAGTGGCTGTGTTCAAAGATTATCCTAATTTTCATTCCAGTTTTTGCCCAGTGCTTTCCTATATGTCACTTAAGCTATCTGACCTTTGACTTGTGCATATAAACACTGTGCAGGATTTCAAAAGCATTGCTTACAGCGATCACTGACTGAAATGAAGAGAATCGCAACCACTTAAATAGAGAAAAAAGAAATCAAGAAGTCACTGGGAATCTTTACTTGATTAAAACCATGGAATGCAAGATGACCATGTAATAGTCCAATGGGTCCATGACTTCCGTGTTAGGGGTGAACCTTTAAGAATGCAGGTCAGAGAGATCTGCCTGCCCATCCCATGGAACATGGTAAAACTCAGGCTAAGTTTTAATCATGACTCTTGTACCCATGATCTGATTCTGACCACAGAATCACCCTTCCTGTGATAGCTAGAGATGCATTTCCCGCCTCCCACTAAAATAAACAGATAAATACAAATTATTTCCGAAGTGTCTCCTTTTAAATTTCTGCTCCATTTGTACCAAAATTCCAATCAACAGCACCCAACTGGACACCTTCACTGGAGGGAGTCATGAAAAACACTAACAATTAAATACTAGTCACTAAAGTATTTACATAGAAGTTAAACAATGATCACAATTCAATATTTAAATCAATTGTATAATCTTTGGCATTCTGATCTACTTACCTTCCACTGTAAGGTGAGTGAACTTTTGGTCCGATGGGACAGCTTGGGTGGGTAAGGACTTTCGGGGGCACAGCTGTGAGTGGTGAAACTAACAGGTTCAGAGCACGATCCCTTTACCGAATTGTACATTGCATATACCCTGGAAAGAAGCACATACATACATACATGCATACATACGTACATACATATGGATTCTATGGCAAAGACCAAAAATGATCCTAATTTTCATCTCGGGTTTTGTTCAGAGCTCTCCCCACGTGTTCTTTTCACTATTCAAATTATATGACATGTTCTCTGTTCCTGCTGGCCCTTTATCTCCTTTGAATTCAGAATCATTGGGAAGTAGAACCATCTCAGCAGAAGTTCCTCCATTGAGATTTTCGCATGCCATCTTCTACAAGAAGCCCTTCTTGGTTCCTCCAGCTGCTACTGCCCTCGCACCCCCAAGTACAAAGAACTGGCAGTGTTTGGTCAAGGGAAGACCTATCGAAGCCAGGAGAGTTGTGGTCATGTATGTCAAGAGCTTCTTTGAGGAGGAAGAACTAAGCCTGTACTGTTGAATCCCAGGGGACTGAATCATGGGAAAAAAGCAGAAGCTACAAATTAGCAAATATGGGAGTATCAGGAGAAGCTTCCATCAGGAGTTGCCCCCAAATGGAATCAGAGTCTTTTGCAGGAGGCAATGCCCCTCCCCCCCCAAACTGGAAGCTGGATACCCACTGGTTGGGTCTGTAACAGTTAAGATTTCATTTAGGTGGCGTTGGCATACATGGATGCTAAGGTACCTTCCCACCATTCAGATGACAGTGATTTTGTATATTAAAGGTACACCTAGAAACACCCTCCTGCCAAGAGCACATCCATAGGCCTAGCCCACTGCTAAACCTGTGCAAACAAACCCTCATGAAGGATCCCAATATGGAAGGCAGTCAAGGCTAGTCATTCAAATTCAAGAGCTCAGCTCTGATTCTGGGCATGGGAGTCAAATCTCTCTGGACATCATATGCAAGAAGGATACCTGCTACTTTGGTGCTTCATTGACATTTTCTTTATCCTTGTTAGAAAGTGGCATGAACTAAGTTATTCAATGGATAGCTGAAAATGTTTATAGTATCTGATATTTGGGCTTTGGGGTCTGCTGGGGTATTTTTTTTTCCCCACTGAAACACAAAATTGGAAA